>NC_041385.1:3196350-3219992 GCF_002162155.2 Triticum dicoccoides | reverse complement strand
GGAAAGAGCTCATCACGTGTGCATCTCCAATGTTGCCCGCAGCAGCTGCTGCTCTCCAATGTTGCCCGACGCTGCTGCTTAGTGTTGCTGCTGTCGGCGCCGCCCCTATGTGCCGCTGCTCACCGCTGCCACTGCGGCTGCCTGCTGCTGCTGCTCACTTCTGCGTCGGCATCGAGTGGAAGAGCATGGAAGCGAGGGTGAGCGGGCCGGGGTTGGGGTCGCCGGTGCCGGAGAAGAGGGACTCACCGGTGCTGCAGCGTGGAGGAAGGGACAAACACGGGGCGGCGGCGGGACAGGGAGGTACTCTGTGGCAGTGGCTCCTGCGTGCAGCTGGAGGGTGGTATGGCGAGGGAGTTGCTCCGGGGCGCCGTTGGGTGCGTGCAGCAGGACAACGGCGAGGCGGGAGAGGTGCTCCAAGGCGGCGGCGTGGCGCCCTGGAGCTCCGGCTCGGAAGAGCTCTGCCTCGAGGGATGCCCTGGACGGAAGCGGGCGGTGGTCAACTCTTTTTTTTTGGATTTTTAAATTTTTTTAGGAGATGTCATTGACGGGTGGGCCTGGCTGTTTAAGAGTGGTGCTCAGCTGTCATGAAACGGTTTAAATTTTAATCATCCAGCAATTTGGTTTTTTTTTGGAACAACCAAACAAAATAGTGGTAGCATTTCAGGAAAGTAAGAAGAATAGTTTTTCGTAACCCTAGTCTGTAATGTGGTAGTTTTTTGCTATTTACTCAAGATTTATGAATTTTTCCCAAAAAGATTATTTTTGTAAATAAAAAAAATTAAGTGCATCACTTGTCATCCAGGTATTGTATCACCTTGTTCCCTAATAGTATTAAGCAATCTCGTGCATGTGCACAGGTTGATGATTAGTTTTAATAATTGTTTTCTATGCTTACTATGTTTCTCCGTGTCACGCAGGATTTTGGCAGGCTATATCAGGCGACTTGTCATTTGGAACTACAAGACCCAGGTATATATACTACCTCCGTCCTGGTTTATTGGTCCCCTTCATATTTTGTGTCAAATTTTGATCATAAATTACATGCATTGACATTTTGTTAGTTAAATTTATGATAAAAATTTAACACTAAATATAGTACGTACTCCCTCCGTTCCTTGATATAAGGTGTATAGATTTTTGAGAAAAAAATCTGAAATACAAGGTTTATTGCATTGCACAACTCGTTTGGATAATTTTTTAGGGATCTGGTCACATTTCCTTATATCAAGCAAGCCCCTCTATTTTCTCATGTCAATTAGTCAGGTGTAATCTCGTCAAAACTTGTGAAATTTTCCCTCCATTGTGTTCTTTAATTTTCATGCAAAAACTATACACCCTATATTTAGAAACCGAGGGAGTACTAGGATGTAGCCGTACGTATTCTTGTTGGGATGCATGCATTGATGGGCTGGGCCCTCACATAGTATATTACACACTGATTTCCAATTGTATCCATATCTTTTGTGAGATGCAGACAAGAATGATGGATTGTGAACTCTACGCTGGGTTAGCTCATTCCATCAGAAACTTTTTCTCCATATCCGATGGTGCGTTTGTTCGCACCGTTAGGTTCATCGTGCAGTCGACGGAGCAGTTGTTCTTGGTGGGGGATTGGGACGGGTATATCCACGTGCATGACTGTATGACAATGAAGAGAGTCAAGGAATTCAAAGCTCACGACGATTGGGTCACATCGTTCGCTGTTCACCCGAGTCAACCATTTGTGCTGTCAGCATCTAATGACAAACTGATCAAGCTTTGGAACTGGGAGAAGGGGTGGGAGTGCATCCGGACATTCACTGGGCACTCAAGCTCTGTGAAGCAAGTCAAGTTTAATCCGCATGATGCCAATACTTTTGTCAGTGCTTCCAATGACCGCACGGTGAAGGTTAATTAATATTCCTTTTCCTTTTTTAATACTTGTAAACTTGTGCCTACAAATAAATACCGTTTGTTCATCTGGTATAATTTATTTATTTCTCGTTCACAGATCTGGAGAGTTGTTTCACCCATTCATGTCACCAGCCTCAAGTGCGAAGAGGTACAGGCACACGTTGATTACTATCCCACGGGTGGTGATCAGCAGCACTACATGGTAACAGGATCAGCAGCACAACATGGTTACAGGATAGGGACGGCACGCGTATGACTTCTAGATCATCTTCTTAATTCAACCCCCCAATTTTTTTTATCAGATATACTACTACTCCGTGTTATATCTCAAATTGACGTCTCTCCTTCAGATCTGGGATTCGCGAACAGAGACATGTATCCGTGAAATCAAGAGGCTCCAGTCACCCTGTATAGTTGGTGTTATCGATTGCCACCCGGAGCGTCCAGTGTTGGTTACCGCGTCAGAGTTCTATGGTGTTTCTCTCCACGACTCCACAACCTATAGGTATAACGCTCCGGGAGCCGTTACTGTACATTGTGGTTTTGGTTCTGTGCATCTTAGCTATGCAGAGACTCGGTGCGTGCTGACTGTAGTTGTATCTTCTTGATGCCCATTTTGAGTAATAAAATCCATCTTTATCGAAAAACTATAGATTATGGCTTCGTACTACTCTCCTCGGGCATAGTTGTTTTTAAATTTTCAGGGTCCCTGTACTAAAGAAACGCATATGACGGTCATTATAGTAAATAAATGTGATACATAGTAAGACGTGAATGTTTAAATTTGGGTTGGAATCCATAGCAGATAATACAAAAGTGACACTCTAACTATTTCCTCTGTAAACTAATATAAGACCAGTACAAGTTTGCCTTTTAATTCAAGTCCTTAATTATATACTGTACAAAACAGAGGACCAGAGCATGCCTGCACCATTCCCCTTCTCTACTTCCATAAAAAAAATCCCCTTTTCTTCATCTGCTTTTCTTTGTTTTATGATGTAGATTATACATGGCTAAATTATGTAAGTGTTTTGGAAATTAATAGTAGGATTCATACTTTTGCAGGTGCGTGGGAACGGTTCATTTCGGTCTCGGCCAGGTTGTATGTTTTGCATACGTCAAGGGCATAAGAAGGTAAGAGGAAATTCCTATAACCCATATTACAGGTACTCCCTTCATTTTTATATACAAGACCACAAACTCATATTACAGGTACCAAGGTAAAATTGAATGTCTTGCCTTGTAAGCATGCTTTTCTTTTCCTTTAATGGGACCATTAATACACCACATGCATGCAAGGAACGGATAGGAAGTTGATTGGAGTGTCATTATGATTGCATGCATGCAAGTATAAATTGGTTGCTAGTTCGAGGAAATATCATTGACTTTTGTCTCGATTACTGTTGGTGGTCTTATATAGATGCAAAGTGTATTTTTTTATAGTGGCCTTGTATAAGTAAATGGAGGGAGTACTTTACCCCCGCACGCCTTTTCAACTTTTAGTGGGAACAAATAAGGATGATCCCAGGGGAGAATGTCATGGCCACAAGAATAGATAACTTGCTAACAAAAGCCACCTCGTCTACATGGAGAATCCTAGTACTCCTAGCCAAATGTGCCAACATCCAATCTCAATCAGCCCTTTGAGGAAATAAAAAGTACTAACATAGCCAGCGATGACTGCTCTTTCATTGGTACTAACGTATTGGGAAATTAGATCGAGTAACTAAGGTGAATGGTTCCAAAAATTGTTAAGGGTTTGTAATTTAGGCCTCTTCCAATGCAAATACGTTTAGGTAAGGTGCTAAGTCCATGAAATTTCTTAGCAACTAAACTCCCCAATGCATAGGTGTCAGCTTCCTTCATATAATTATTTATAAGGTGTAAATTGTGTTTTCACTTATAGTTCATCCGTAAAGTGGAAAATTTCATTAAACCTACATGCATGTGTGTTGTCCGTATAACGTATTTTTAGATAACTTGTTTAAGAAAAGCCGATATCGCATTAGATTTAACGTAAACACTATTTGGATACCATAACCAATCCCTAGATTACCAAACTTGGTATCGCCTACACTCGTAATTTTGCATTTTGAGAAAGCGATTAATATTCATTTTTATGAAAACACGTTCGGTGAACCAACTCCATCATCGTTTCCCCAAAGCCAGTTGTGAATATGTGAGGCTCTTATAGTGATGGTGGTCCCGCCACTGCCAACCGCAGCCTGTAGTGTTTGTCCTTGAAATATTCTGCCACTGTTGGCCCTTGTTTGTGATAATCTTCACCGCCATTTCCACCCTCGAAGCAGTACGCCACTATCGGCCCTTGCTCATGGTCACTACAACTTGCTAAAGAGGATGACCAAAGAGGAGGAGGAAGATGTTGACATAGTCGGTGACATCTGCCCTTTGGCGATCGCGTCGGCACTGGAGCTCGTGGAACGCGGAGGAGTACATGGACATATGCGGAAAAGCCTCACCGGTGAAGAATCTTGATGAAGATGCAATCATCATCAACAACCCTATCTCGGGAAGAAGTAATTCCAATTCGAACTCAGTGCTGATTCAAATTCTAGTAGTGATTGCAGCAGCAGTGATTCAAGTAGAGTGCACACCCACTGATCTCCCGTGGTATCGAATCTTCGAAAAGGCAGCTAAAGGAGGAGAGGTCCAGGGCAAGGGAGAGGGCCCATCGAGACATGCTGGAGACAATGTGGATGTCGATGCCTAGATACACTAGCTGGTTCTAAAAGGCCTCGGCATTTCTACAGATAACATGGCGAGCCCCAACAACACCTTGTGGGAGCTTGGGATCTTCCTCGAGGTTGATGATCACCCGAATTGTCGGCAACATGAAACTCGGTTGTGATCTTGGGTTAGATAGACTTCATCTAATACACTTATCTCATATTTGAAGTTATTAGCTCCAAAAAAGGTATTCCATAAACCAGTTTAAGAGAACAACTTAAAACTGGTTTTCTAGTAATCCTCTTTAAGCCGATTATGCTAAAACTTGTTCCACATAGTAGTTATCCAAGCAACCTCTAAAGTGTAGTATGCCAAACTAGGACAGTTTTGCAATTCAGCATGGGGATTTTTCTTCACAACGTAATTCCACAGTTCAAAACTTCTAACTAGAGTATCATATGTATGTAGCATCGCCATTGGACATGAGCACGGAGTTGCAATCTTGGAAATCGATAGATATTTTCCGAAGGTCCTGCCTCAAGTAAGGCAACCAGGGAACGAAGGGAGATAAAGCTTGAAAGATGGAGCAGGAATTGCACGATTGAGTTATGCCAATGCAAAATTGGTGCAGACATTGTTCTCAATGGGGTTATTCAATTATGTGATTAGCAATGTTTATTTCTATTACTTTTTTAAAAGAGGTTTTCCCCCGGCCTCTGCATCCGAAAGATGCATGCGGACAAATTTATTTCTATTGTTGAAGTATATAATTTTGTTGTGTGCATTGGAGTATGTTCTGATTGATGAAACATGGGTTCCCCCAAAATTTACATGTCTTCATGAGTTTCTAATTTAAATTTGTTATGAACTCTGTGCATTTGTTCATGAGTTCTGATTTTTAATTTCTTATGAACTTTGTGTTTTCCCGCGGATCCTATTCCTCACATAGTGCACGGAATACGTACCAAACGCAGACCCCCTGTCGCCTCTCTGTAGCTGCTTTGGGGTGACCCACTTAGATGTGAACCGGGTGAAAGCATATAATTATTTAAGGCAGATGGGGGGTGGCGGGGTCCTCCGGGAGTGGATGGGCTTGGTGTAGGAATATTTGTGGAGGAATGTTGTTTTCATTCAGTTTTGTATTCTCACTAGTCCCCGCGGCTGATGTTGCCTGGTTGATGGAAAATAATGGTCTCAGTTTCAAGCCAAAGTTGCTCGGGTCGGCATCGCTAAGCTAGCACCGGTACCGTTCCCTGGCTCCACATGGACAGTCAGTTAGGGCATCTCCAGCCGTTGGCCTCCCAGGAGGGGCAAAAAATCGCCCCTGGGGCGCACCGGCGCTAAACCGCGCACTGGGGGCGTGTTGTCCCCCAGTCGCGGCGTCCACGGGTAGTCAAAAAAGTCCAAAACGACTCAATTTTAACACAAACAGCGGCGAGTTCAAACTTAAAATTAAACATATTTCGTCCAAACTTAAACATATTTTACAAAAAAGAAAGAAACTACCGCGGCTACCCCCGCCGTCTCCCTCGCCGCCCGCCTCGTCGCACGCCCACGCGGTTCTACATGCCGAGGAGGCTGTAGAACCGCGTGTAGTCACCGCCGTCGTCGTCGTCGTCATCGTCGTCGTCGCCCCCACTTACGCCTCCGCCGTCCCTGCTGCATCCCTCCCCCGGTTGGCGCGGCGGGTTGGACGGTCCGAGGGCGGCGGCGTCGTCGTCGTCGTCGCTGTCGAGGACCACGACGCCGTGCTCGTCCTCGCGCCCACGCTTGCGGGCGGCGATCTCCTCCAGGGCCGTCTCGTCGCGGAGGTAGTCCTCCCGCGCCCACCGCATGGCGTCCTCGTCGGAGAAGCCGCACCGGGCTATCTCCTCGTACTCCGCAGGGAGGCCCGGCTCCGGCTTGGGCTCGACGAGGACGAAGCGGCCGGTGGGTGGCGGGGCATTGGCGCCGATGCGGACGCCGGAACTACGGGTGCGCGCGCTGACCGGCGTACCCTGGGGCTCCGGCTTGACGGGGCGGAGGCAGGGCGAGCCACCGGACGAGGAGGAGGACCCCCCGGTCTCCATGCGCCTCGGGGTCCAGGAGCTTCCCCGGCGGCGTGAGAAGGAAGGGGGGTCGGGGTACTCGAGGCGCGGCGTGTTGCCGCCCTCGATGTACTCGAGGACAGCCTTCAACGTGCGCCCGGGCACGCCCCACCACCGACGCCGGCCGGCAGCGTTGAGCCTGCCGGAGGGCACGACGCCGTTGGTGGCCTCGAGCTGCTGGGCGTGACGGCGGCGGAAGTACGGTTCCCAGAGCGGGCTGTCGGGGACGTACCTTGGCCCCTCCCTCGCCGTACGCGGCAGGTTCGAGCGGATGCGTGCGATCTCCGCACGCCGCGCCGCGCCGGTGGGTACCGGGGGCAACGGCATGCCGCCCGCGCTGATCCTCCACGCCCCCGGCACCCGCATGTCCGGCGTGACCGGGTACTCGGCCTCGTAAAGGAGGCGAGGCTCGTCTTCATGAAGATGGCGGCGGCCGAAGCCGTTCGCCGCCTCGCCGTCGCCTGGGAAGCGCTCGGCCATGGGTGTGAACTGGAGACGGCGAAAGAGAGGAGAGGAGAGGGAGGAAAGACGACGGCGGGAGAGTGTGCGAGCCGACGAGTGCGTCGGGGCGCGGCATATATAGGCCGAGGCGCCGCCCACGCGCGTGCCACCGTTTGTACGCGTGGCGGGCGAGGGAGGGCGAGGGACGCGCGTCGTCCGGTCTTCACTGCGCCGTCCGTGAGGCATCAATGGCGCAGGCTGACCAGCGCCGGCAGCTTTGGCATTGATTCGCCGCGGAAACGAGGCGATGCGGACGACGAAGAGCCTAGAAGAGAGCCGTGTCGCTGACGCGGTGGGCCCGCGGCTTTTTCGCGCCAAAACAGTTCGCCCGGCGCCCCCGGACGCCCCCCAGCGCGCTGGGTTCGGGCTGGGTCCGCCGGCGCTGTTTTCGGCCCAAGCCGGCGAAAATCGGGCTCCTCGGGACGCGACTGGGCCGTTTTTTCGGCGCCGGCGCGAAAAAAACGTCTGGGGAGGCCTTCCTGAGAGCGCGGCTGGAGATGCCCTTAGTATCATTAAATATCGAGGAGCCATTGCGCGCTCTATGACAGTGCCACTTTATCACAGTGTCATACAAACTTCCAAGCAAAACTGCAAGTACACGGATTGATGATCCAATTTTCAAGAGACAGATTCGGACGAGAGAATTTGAGCGGCATAGTGCTTGTCGGACCTCGCCATCAGTCCAATCACCATATAGTTCAGAGCCGTATTAATTTAGCTGCTGAAATGCACATATGCAACAAGCCATCTTCTATCAATCATCATGTTAGAGTACACTCCGTTTCTGTTTTAGCTGAAGACAATAAACGGGGGCAGAGTACATTTGCATAGCTCCAGAGTAAACAAGCTTTCTCCCTCTCTATCAGCAGATTATCAACACAAAAGGGTCCCCTGCAGTTTTTAAATACATGTATAACTTTATCAATACACGTTGTACATTTTTCGTGTCCACATGTAACCTTTTTAAATACACGTTGAACTTATTTCAAATATATGATGACCCTGCAAATACATGATGACCCCTGGGCTCATGAACCGGGTCTAATACCCCACATGAGTCCCGGTTCGTGAAGAACCGGGACTAATAGGCTGGCCAGGCCCGAACCAAAGCCCTATTTTCTACTAGTGATCAAGGTGGAAAGGAAAGTGCCAAGTTGGGCCAGACTGGGGCATCAGCAAATGCAGCCCTAAGATCATTGGCGCAAGGTTCTATAGTGACGGAATTTCTGATGAAATACTCAAGACAGTCACACTTTCACCCCAGGACCACAACGGCCACGGCACACACTGTGCATCCACAGCGGCGGGCTCGGCCGTAGAAGCGGCTAGCTTCCATGGCATTCCCCCTTTTCTAAAAAAAGGCTTCCACGGCCTTGCCGAGGGGGTTGCACGCGGTAGCGCCGTGTGCTCGCATCGCGGTGTGCAAGCCCTTTTGGAGCACCAGCAGTGGCAGCACCACCAGCAGCACGGCCGGCCTTCTTGCGGCCATCGACGACGCGATCCACGACGGAGTGGACTTGTTGTCGCTCTCCCTTGTCGACCTCAATGAGAACTCGTTCGGCGTTCTGCATGCGGTCCAGAAGGGCATCGCTGTTGTATATGCAGGTAGCAACGAGGGGCCCAGGCCACGGACCATCAAGAACAATTCACCATGGGCCATCACCGTTGCGGCAACCAAGGTTGATCGATTGTTCCCAACGGTGATCACACTGGGAAACAAACAAAAGATAGTGGTACGTATGTGTGGAACTAAATGAAAAGAGAGAGCAGCCATAGCTTAGTCTTAGACATGGTTGATTAGTTAACATCAATATTTTCTCATATTTTGCACTTGGTAGAATCCGGAAGCTTTGCAAGATGATTCTTACTTTTTTTTTGAAAAGGAAGATGACCCCCGGCCTCAACATCTGGGAGATGCATACAGCCATAAGATGATTCTTACGTGTCACCTAGAAATTTTTTGTTTCTCCGTCAGTGGAAGATGAAAGACAAAACAGAAATAGAATCACAAGCTCGGGCCTTCCCGTTTTGCAGGGACAGTCTCTCTACTACCACGTGAATGATTCGTCTAGGAGCACTTTCGCTGGTCTTACACTTGCATACGAGTAAGTAAATCGAGTTGTTTATCTTAATTTCTTCAATAAAATCAAGTTGTTTGTCTATGAACCTGTGTAGAAATTCTGATGCTGGTGGACTTCACTCTTGATCCTTGTGTGTCCAGGTGTACCGCGCGCAAACGCACTTAATGGCACAGACGTGAAAGGGAAAATCCTCCTCTGCTTACTCCTACACCTAAATGCTGAAGACGCGTTGACACCATTGGGGACTTACGTGCAGGCGTTAGAATATCTCGTAAACGGCGGGGGATCTGGTCTTATTTTAGCTCAATACACAACGGATCTTTTATCTAACACAGCTTTGCTTCCGGGCTTTCCGGACCTTGACACTGGGGCGAAGATCCGCAAATACATAACCACCTCCAGGTGCGTGCGGTCAATTTCATTCAAATTTTCTGCAATGAGTTTGATCAATCTTGTTGGAAATATGAGCAATTTATCGAATGCTTTTATTAACAGAAATACTAGATAAAGCATGACTAAAATAGCAAATATAAAGCAAGTCATGCAATCTGACAAAGAGAATGTAAACATCGTCTGCATATATGAACTTGAGCTAAACACATCTAGAACAGACACTAGATGAAGTTGCTTATATGACATAGAACCTAACATACGTAGGGCAGAAACTAGAGCCAAGAACTGTAGCAGGACTTCTAACAGAAAGAAGAAGAACACGTACGGCACAGCAGCAGCAGAAGCGCTGGACTTGGGGTCGGTGTCCTCGCCTGCCATGTCGTTGAGGAGGTCATGGACGTCGGGGAAGAAGTCGTCGTCGGGGAAGTAGTCGTCGGCGACCGGATCGTCCGTGATGAAGCAGCCAGTAGTCGCGCTGAGCGCTCCCCAAAAACCTTATCACCCTTCTCCCGTACAGGACTCAAAAGGTGCGGTCTCGGACGCCTACTGTCCTGACCTGCGGTGCACGCCGCAAGCCGGGATGAGCAAGAACGTAGCAGCAGCGCAGTGCTCAGGGACTTGCTCAGGAACAAATTTATTCGACTCAAAGACAAGCTTGTAGCCATTTCTACACAGAAGAGATCCGCTAACAAGATTTTTATTGACGGAGGGGACATAATGCACGTTCTTCAGCCGCACGATCTTCCCCGAAGTAAACTTCGGATCGACCGTGCCAACACCACGAACAGAAGCACTTGAACCGTTGCCCATCAGCATGGTTGAAGTCCCTGCGGTCCGATAAGACGAAAACATGGAAATATCACCGCATACATGCACATTAGCACCCGTGTCAATCAACCAATCAGGAGAATGACATACTGAAAGAATAGTGGGGAATATACCATACCTAGCATCCTTCATGTCAGTGTCTCCAATGACAACATTAGCGGTCTTGCCGCCTTTCCCAGGATGACGCTTGTCATAGCGATTAGGACAACTAGGAGCCCAATGATCAGGATCTTCACACACATGACAAGCATCTTTCTTCTTGTCACTCTTCTTCTTGAAGTTCGTGTGTTGTACAGCCTTGTTCTTCCCATCAAACTTTGCTTTACCATCAAGCTTGCCCTCGTTCTTGAACTTGTTGGACTGAAAGTTTTCCTTCTGTATCATAATGGCACTAGATCCTCCCTCAATACCTCGAGCACGTGTGTCCTCTGCTCTCACCTTTTCTTCCACATCAAGAGTACCAATGAGATCCGGAACGGAAAACTCCTGTCTCTTATGCTTCAGTAAGGTAGCAAAGTTCCTCCATGAAGGAGGAAGCTTAGTGATGATACCCCCGGCAACAAACTTGTCCGGTAGCATGCAATTGAAGTGCTCAAGTTCTCTAGCAAATGACTGTATCTCATGCGCCTGCTCAACCATAGAGCGCTCTTCAGCCATCCTGTAATCATAGAATTGCTCCATGATGTACAGCTCAGTGCCGGCATCCGAGACCCCAAACTTGGCCTCGAGTGCGTCCCACATATCTTTTCCATTATCAATTGACGCATAAGCATCAACAATGTTCTCACCAAGAATACTCAAGAGAGCAGCCTTAAACAAGGTATCCATTTTCTGAAAAGCTTGTGCATGTTGGGCATCTTGCTCCCCTTCAGGTATGCCAAGAGTGGCGTCATAGCAGCTCATGGTCTGAAACCATAAGACTGCTCTCACGCGCCACCTCTTATAATGGATACCCTCAAACATAGGAGGTCTCATAGAAGCAGCAAAACCATTCGGGGTAAATTGCCAATAATAAGGTTTTTGGATTGTTGAAAATATGAGCAATTTACCGAATGATTTTATTAACAGAAATATTAGATAAAGCATGACTAAAATAGCAAATATAAAGCAAGTCATGCAATCTGACAGAGAGAAGGTAAACATCGTCTGCATATATGAACTTGAGCTAAACACATCTAGAACAAACACTAGATGAAGTTGCTTATACGACATAGAACCTGACATACGTAGGGCAGAAACTAGAGCCAACAACTGTAGCAGGACTTCTAACAGAAAGGAGAAGAACACGTACGGCACAGCAGCGGCAGAAGCACTGGACCTGGGGTCGGTGTCCTCGCCTGCCATGTCGTTGAGGAGGTCGTGGACGTCGGGGAAGAAGTCGTCGTCGGGGAAGTAGTCGTCGGCGACCGGATCGTCCGTGATGAAGCAGCCAGTAGTCGCGCTGAGCGCTCCCCAAAAACCTTATCACCCTTCTCCCGTACAGGACTCAAAAGGTGCGG
This sequence comes from Triticum dicoccoides, assembly GCF_002162155.2. Taxonomy (NCBI): domain Eukaryota; kingdom Viridiplantae; phylum Streptophyta; class Magnoliopsida; order Poales; family Poaceae; genus Triticum; species Triticum dicoccoides. The sequence goes on along the minus strand of NC_041385.1, from coordinate 3,208,022 downwards.
TCTCGGACGCCTACTGTCCTGACCTGCGGTGCACGCCGCAAGCCGGGATGAGCAAGAACGTAGCAGCAGCGCAGTGCTCAGGGACTTGCTCAGGAACAAATTTATTCGACTCAAAGACAAGCTTGTAGCCATTTCTACACAGAAGAGATCCGCTAACAAGATTTTTATTGACGGAGGGGACATAATGCACGTTCTTCAGCCGCACGATCTTCCCCGAAGTAAACTTCGGATCGACCGTGCCAACACCACGAACAGAAGCACTTGAACCGTTGCCCATCAGCATGGTTGAAGTCCCTGGGGTCCGATAAGACGAAAACATGGAAATATCACCGCATACATGCACATTAGCACCCGTGTCAATCAACCAATCAGGAGAATGACATACTGAAAGAATAGTGGGGAATATACCATACCTAGCATCCTTCATGTCAGTGTCTCCAATGACAACATTAGCGGTCTTGCCGCCTTTCCCAGGATGACGCTTGTCATAGCGATTAGGACAACTAGGAGCCCAATGATCAGGATCTCCACACACATGACAAGCATCTTTCTTCTTGTCACTCTTCTTCTTGAAGTTCGTGTGTTGTACAGCCTTGTTCTTCCCATCAAACTTTGCTTTACCATCAAGCTTGCCCTCGTTCTTGAACTTGTTGGACTGAAAGTTTTCCTTCTGTATCATAATGGCACTAGATCCTCCCTCAATACCTCGAGCACGTGTGTCCTCTGCTCTCACCTTTTCTTCCACATCAAGAGTACCAATGAGATCCGGAACGGAAAACTCCTGTCTCTTATGCTTCAGTAAGGTAGCAAAGTTCCTCCATGAAGGAGGAAGCTTAGTGATGATACCCCCGGCAACAAACTTGTCCGGTAGCATGCAATTGAAGTGCTCAAGTTCTCTAGCAAATGACTGTATCTCATGCGCCTGCTCAACCATAGAGCGCTCTTCAGCCATCCTGTAATCATAGAATTGCTCCATGATGTACAGCTCAGTGCCGGCATCCGAGACCCCAAACTTGGCCTCGAGTGCGTCCCACATATCTTTTCCATTATCAATTGACGCATAAGCATCAACAATGTTCTCACCAAGAATACTCAAGAGAGCAGCCTTAAACAAGGTATCCATTTTCTGAAAAGCTTGTGCATGTTGGGCATCTTGCTCCCCTTCAGGTATGCCAAGAGTGGCGTCATAGCAGCTCATGGTCTGAAACCATAAGACTGCTCTCACGCGCCACCTCTTATAATGGATACCCTTAAACATAGGAGGTCTCATAGAAGCAGCAAAACCATTCGGGGTAAATTGCCAATAATAAGGTTTTTGGATTGTTGGAAATATGAGCAATTTATCGAATGATTTTATTAACAGAAATACTAGATAAAGCATGACTAAAATAGCAAATATAAAGCAAGTCATGCAATCTGACAGAGAGAAGGTAAACATCGTCTGCATATATGAACTTGAGCTAAACACATCTAGAACAAAAACTAGATGAAGTTGCTTATACGACATAGAACCTAACATACGTAGGGCAGAAACTAGAGCCAACAACTGTAGCAGGACTTCTAACAGAAAGGAGAAGAACACGTACGGCACAGCAGCGGCAGAAGCACCGGACCTGGGGTCGGTGTCCTCGCCTGCCATGTCGTTGAGGAGGTCGTGGACGTCGGGGAAGAAGTCGTCGTCGGGGAAGTAGTCGTCGGCGACCGGATCGTCCGTGATGATGCAGCTAGTAGTCGCGCTGAGCGCTCCCCAAAAACCATATCACCCTTCTCCGTACATGACTCAAAAGGTGCGATCTTGGAGGCCTACTGTCCCGACCTGCGGTGCACGCCGCAAGCCGGGATGAGGAAGAACGTAGCAGCAGCGCAGTGCTCAAGAACTTGTTGCTAGAGGAGGAAGAGATTCTGGTGCGTCTCTATGGGAGGAGTGACCTCCCTTTTATAGGAGCAAGAGAAGGAGGCGAGAGGCTGCGCTGGGAGCTGAAGAGAACAGGCAGCAGGCGAAGAGGTGCGCCGTTCGTATTCAATCTCCACTACAGCAATCAGCTTTCGCATGCCCTTTCGTATACCCGTAGTGCGTGGCAAAAATTTACATCGGCTCGGCTCATTCCCGCAACCCACGGCGAGGCGTGGCATGGCGTGGCGTGGCGTGGCGTGGCGTGGCGTGGCGTGGCGTGGCGTGGCGAGGCGGGCGGAGGAGGAGGAGCGCGCGTGGATGTCCCTCTTGTTCTGATGCTCATACAAGTGGGGAAGGAGCCTCCCTTATAAAGAGGTCCAACTCCCTCTAAACTAGCAAGGTGGGACTAAACTTTAGTTCCACCTCTTGCCTTGCACGAATGGGCTGCGTTGGCCTCTAGGATTTAATAGGAATTTCTGAAACTGCTATTGGGCTAGGCCCAAATAGACAAAAATTCCAGCAATCCCCCACCAGATCCCAGAGGCACACAAAATTTTCCTTTTGTTCCAAAACACTGTTTTATATACCGGTACTGCAGTGGAGACTGTTAAGTTGAACTTCCACCTAGAACTCTATGCTACACTAGTAAGCAACTTGAACAGTGGACTGGGCCTTGAACTGCAAGTTTTCTGCGAATCTAGCTTCACATAAAGCCTTGACCGATACGTGGCTACCGTGGGTCTTCCCTGCGGGTGGAGCTTATGCGTCATACTCCGTGACCTTTCATGAGTTACTAGAGAGAACCTACTCTCATAGATTGCGATGTTTAACAATCAGACTCATATAGGTGCGTTCTTCAAAAGATGTTCTGCAGGACAACATCTCTGCTTCAAAGAGCCACTTAGAACACATTAAGATATACATCAACCTGCCATGCAGATTAGGAGAGTATTGCATCTTCATGGAGTGGTATTTTAACAGTAAGGATACTCTCCTCTCAGTTGACCAACAGCTTGTCTTCCACATCTAATTCACGGGATCTCGATCACAAAGAATAGGTTACCACTGTGAACAACTCATATTGTGGGTCGCATACCCATGTCCCTCGATGCATTATCTATCACATTACGTGATAGACCGTTAGTAAAAGGATCTGCCAGATTTTTAGACGTTTGGATATAATCCAATGCAATAACTCCGGAGTTTTTCATTTTCCTGACAGACTTTAACCTTCTCTGAACGTGTCTTGATGACTTCATGTTATCCTTTGAACTGCTCACTTTAGTGATCACAGTTTGATTGTCACAGTTCATAAGGATACCCGGTACAGGTTTCTCAACTACCGGTAAGTCATTCAAGAGCCGACGAAGCCAATCTGCTTCGACCATAGCTGTATCTAATGCTGTGAGTTCTGCTTCCATTGTTGACCTCGTTAAGATGGTCTGCTTGCAAGACTTCCAAGAAACAGCGCCACCTCCATGAGTGAATACATAACCGCTCGTGGCCTTTATCGCATCAGCATCTGAGATCCAGTTTGAGTCACTATACCCTTCAAGCACCTTTGGATGCCCAGTATAGTGAATTCCATAATTTGCAGTGCCTTTCAAATAACGCAAAACTCTCTCTAGAGCTTTCCAATGCACATCTCCTGGTTTTGAGACAAACCGGCTCAGTTTGCTAACAGCAAAAGAGATGTCAGGTCTCGTAGCACTGGCTAAGTACATAAGCGAGCCAATAATCTGTGAATATTTCAATTGGTCTCTAGCAATTCTTTGATTCTTTCGAAGCAACAAGCTAGCATCATATGGTGTTGGAGAGGACTTGCAATCACTGTAGCCAAAGCGACTCAAGATCTTTTCCACATAGTGAGATTGAAGCAATGTAATCCCACCATCATCATCTCTCAACAACTTGATGTTCAGAATGACATCAGCCACTCCTAAATCCTTCATCTCAAAACTGCGAGATAGGAAATGCTTGACCTCCTTAATAACATTCAGATTTGTTCCGAAAATCAGTATGTCATCAACATACAAGCAAAGCATAACTCCCTCGCCCCCACCATGGCGATAGTACACACATTTGTCAGCTTTGTTCACAACAAAGCCTGCAGCTGTTAAAGTTCTTTCGAACTTCTCATGCCACTGTTTGGGTGCTTGCTTGAGTCCATACAGAGACTTCAGCAACTTGCACACTTTACCTTCCTGACCATCTATTACAAACCCATCTGGTTGTTCCATATAAATTTCCTCATCTAAGTCTCCATTTAGAAAAGCAGTCTTAACATCCATTTGATGAACGAGAAGACCATGTGAGGCAGCTAGTGAAAGTAGAACTCGAATAGTGGTCAGTCGAGCCACAGGTGAGTAAGTATCAAAGAAGTCTTCACCTTCCTTTTGGCCCTTTGCCACGAGCCGAGCATTGTACTTTTCAATAGTACCATCAGGCCTAAGCTTCTTCTTGAATACCCATTTGCATCCTATAGGTTTGCGCCCATAAGGACGATCAGTTATCTCCCAAGTTTCATTTGCCAAGATGGAATCCATCTCGCTACGAACCGCTTCCTTCCAGTAGTCAGCATCTTCAGATGCATAGGCCTCTGAAATAGAACTGGGAGTGTCATCTATGAGATACACAAGAAAATCATCACCAAAAGACTTGGCAGTCCTTTGTCTCTTGCTCCTAGTAGGAACTTCATTGTTCTCCTCCACAGGACTTTCAAAGTGTTCCATCGAAATGGCAGGTTCAGTAATTGTAACTGGTTCCTGATTCGATGAACTAGGCATCTCCTGATTAGATGAGGTAGCCATATCCTTCATGGGAAAGATATCTTCAAAGAAAGTCGCATCATTCGACTCCATGATCGTACCGACATGCATGTCAGGTACCTTAGATTTTTTAACCAAGAATCTATAGCCAATGCTATGAAAAGCATATCCCAGGAAAACACAATCCACAATTTTTGGTCCCAGCTTCCGCTTCTTTGGAATTGGTACATTGACTTTCGCCGAACAGCCCCATGTTCGCAGATAATAGAGTTTTAACCTTTTCTTCTCCCATTCCTTGAATGGAGTTATCTCTTTGTTCTTTGTGGGAACTCGGTTTAGGACATGACATGCAGTCAATATCGCCTCCCCCCACCATGCCTTGGAGAGACCCGATGTGTCTAACATGGCGTTAACCAAATCAGTTAGAGTACGGTTCTTTCTTTCGGCCACCCCATTTGACTGAGGTGAGTAGGGAGGCGTCCTCTCATGGATAATACCATGTTCCGCACAAAAAGCATCAAATTCATTGGAAAAATACTCTCCACCACGGTCGGAACTGAGCCTCTTGATTTTTCGATCAAGTTGGTTTTCCACTTCAGCTTTATAGATCTTGAAAAAGTTCAAAGCCTCATCCTTAGATTTCAGAAGATACACACGGCAGTATCTAGTGGAGTCGTCAATTAACGTCATGAAATATTTCTTTCCACCTTTTGTCAAAACACCATTCATTTCACATAGATCTGAATGTATTAGTTCTAGTGGTACAAGATTTCTCGTCTTCGCAGTCACGTAAGACTTACGAGGTTGCTTAGCTTGCACACAAACTTGACACTTAGATCCCTTGACAGTGGTGAAACTAGGGATTAAGTTCAACTTCGCTAGTCGCGACATGCAACCAAAGTTAACATGACAAAGACGTGAATGCCACACATTTGATTCACTATTGTTGCATATATGATTAACAACTTTATTGCAAACGTCTGATAAGGATAAACGAAACAGGCCTCCTGACTCATAGCCTTTACCAACAAAGGTTCCATACTTGGAGATTACAAATTTATTCGACTCAAAGACAAGCTTGTAGCCATCTCTACACAGAAGAGATCCGCTAACAAGATTTTTATTGACGGAGCGGTCATAATGCAAGTTCTTCAGCCGCACGATTTTCCCCGAAGTAAACTTCAGATCGACCGTGCCAACACCACGAACAGAAGCACTTGAACCGTTGCCCATCAGCACGGTTGAAGTCCCTGCGGTCTGATAAGACGAAAACATGGAAATATCACCGCATACATGCACATTAGCACCCGTGTCAATCAACCAATCAGGAGAATGACATACTGAAAGAATAGTGGGGAATATACCATACCCAGCATCCTTCATGTCAGTGTCTCCAATGACAATATTAGCGGTCTTGCCGCCTTTCCCAGGATGACGCTGGTCATAGCGATTAGGACAACTAGGAGCCCAATGATCAGTATCTCCACACACATGACAAGCACCTTTCTTCTTGTCACTCTTCTTCTTGAAGTTCGTGTGTTGTACAACCTTGTTCTTCCCATCAAACTTTGTTTTACCATCAAGCTTGCCCTTGTTCTTGAACTTGTGGGACTGGAAGTTTTCCTTCTGTACCAGATTGGCACTAGATCCTCCCTCAATACCTCGAGCATGTGTGTCCTTTGCTCTCGCCTTTTCTTCCACGTCAAGAGTACCAATGAGATCCGGAACGAAAAACTCCTGTCTCTTATGCTTCAGTAAGGTAGCAAAGTTCCTCCATGAAGGAGGAAGCTTAGTGATGATACCCCCGGCAACAAACTTGTCCGGTAACATGCAATTGAAGTGCTCAAGTTCTCTAGCAAATGACTGTATCTCATGAGCCTGCTGAACCACGGAGCGCTCTTCAGTCATCCTGTAATCATAGAATTGCTCGATGATGTACAGCTCAGTGCCGGCATCCGAGACCCCAAACTTGGCCTCGAGTGCGTCCCACATATCTTTTCCATTATCAATTGACGCATAAGCATCAACAATGTTCTCACCAAGAATACTCAAGAGAGCAGCCTTAAACAAGGTATCCATTTTCTGAAAAGCTTGTGCCTGTTGGGCATCTTGCTCCCCTTCAGGTTTGCCAAGAGTGGCGTCATAGCAGTTCATGGTCTGAAACCATAAGACTGCTCTCACGCGCCACCTCTTATAGTGGATACCCTCAAACATAGGAGGTCTCCTGGAAGCAGCAAAACTATTCGGGGTAAATTGCCTATAATAAGGTTTTTGGATTGTTGGAAATATGAGCAATTTACCGAATGATTTTATTAACAGAAATACTAGATAAAGCATGACTAAAATAGCAAATATAAAGCAAGTCATGCAATCTGACAGAGAGAAGGTAAACATCGTCTGCATATATGAACTTGAGCTAAACACATCTAGAACAGACACTAGATGAAGTTGCTTATACGACATAGAACCTAACATACGTAGGGCAGAAACTAGAGCCAACAACTGTAGCAGGACTTCTAACAGAAAGGAGAAGAACACGTACGGCACAGCAGCAGCAGAAGCGCTGGACTTGGGGTCGGTGTCCTCGCCTGCCATGTCGTTGAGGAGGTCGTGGACGTCGGGGAAGTAGTCGTCGTCGACCGGATCGTCCGTGATGAAACAGTCAGTAGTTGCGCTGAGCGCTCCCCAAAAACTTTATCACCCTTCTTCCGTACATGACTCAAAAGGTGCGGTCTCGGAGGCCTACTGTCCTGACCTGCGGTGCACGCCGCAAGCCGGGATGAGGAAGAACGTAGCAGCAGCGCAGTGCTCAGGAACTTGTAGCGAGAGGAGGAAGAGATTCTGGTGCATCTCTCTGGGAGGAGCGACCACTACAGCAAAACGTTTCGGCCCAAATAGACAAAAATTCCAGCAAATCTATCCCTTATGAGCAAATTGAAAGAATATATTTTTCTTGTCAGAAGCTCTCCCACGGCTAAGATTGAACCAGCGCGCACCGTTATGCGGAAAGAGATACTGGCGCCAAAAGTTGCTTCATTCTCTTCCAGGGGTCCATCGCCGGATTACCCTGACATTATCAAGGTACTATGCAGGAGCTCATCAACTAATATCTGGCACTAGTGATAGCTACTAGAGCTGGTGCGGAGCCATGATCATGACGACGTCCTTGTATCAACGAATAGTCTCACACTAACATCTGGATTGATGAACAGCCTGACATAGCTGCACCTGGAGCCAATCGCGTTGGTGGAGCCCTGGAGGCGGCCTTTCCCTTGCCGGTGTTGGAGGTCTCGCTGAGACACCACTCCTCGTCATACTTGGCGATCTCGCTGCCGAGGTGGCATCCGTCTCATTGGTGGTGATGGAGCGGTCGAGGGCCCACGCGGCGGTGAGGTCAGGGTTTGTTGCGGACCCATATTGGCGCCGTGTCGGTCTTGGCGGACGAGGACCGGCATGTGGCATTGAGCCAGTCATATCGCGCCTGTTGTCGCGCTGCGTGCTCCTCCTCGGAGACGACAACCCTCGAGCCCGAGGGACCTCCGACACCGCCTCCTCCGAAGTAACGGAGGATGCGGCCACGTGCTTTCCTTACCACCGGCGGCAGCTCCTCCTTCACGGCGGCAGCGGCGGGCCAGCGAGGCGGGCCCGTCAATGCGCGCGTACTGGCTGTGCACTGGTGGCGACACATCTCCTCCTTCATGCGGCATCCAATCGGGACGCCGCGGCCATGGCTGCGCAGACGGGAGGCGGGCTCCTCCTTGACTCGCCGGGGTGGAACGCTGGTTCCAGCTTGAGGCGATATCATAGCGGGGACGGTGGCTCCTCCTTGACCACGCTGCCGATGGTGGCGCCAGACTCATCTTACGGAGCGAGCGCTCCATCATGATCTCCATCTGACGGACGAATTCTTCGCTCGTCAGAGCTGCCTCCGCGAGAAGAGGCGGGTGTGTGTTTCAAGTGGGCCAGGCCGGTCAGGATCGGGCGTGGCAGCGGTTCGGATGCCCGCAAAGCCCCCTGTCTCTGGTTTGTCGGAAAAAAGTGCGCCCGGTCCGGTATGCGGACTAATACAGGTTTGCTTCTCGTGGAAGCACAACTATGCTTTTTGAATAAAAGAAAATAAATATGTTCTTACATGAGAAGCACATGGATTTGCTTCTCGTACAAGTACATATTTCCATCAGCAGGTGTGCTTTTTCAAAAAAAGAAAACACCGAGTTGCTTTTTGTGGAAGCACAATTTTGCCTTTACGTGCTTCTTCCAAAAAAATGTGCTTCTATAAGAAGCACAAATTTGCTTCGCGAGAAATACAATGGTATTTTTGAATAAAAAGGAAAAAACAAGAAGCACGTATTTTCTCTTTGTGGAAGCTCGGGATTTGGACGCACAATTCAAAATATAGAACATTTTCGATAAATGAATATACAAGAAAAAAGTAAAACACCGGGTGCGACAAGTAGCGTGCATGCAGTTTGTCATTTGTCAGCGCCTAATAAGGTGCCAGGGGGGTGGATGAAGAAGAGTATTCTGCTTGGTGGATCACTAGGAAGCGTCATTATCCGGAAACTGTCAACTGGATACCGCCGGTTCGGATCTTCGGCTACACAGGTGGGCGTAGGCGCTACTCAATCTTATTCTTACCTGGCTTTAATTTCAAAGAAAAATGCCACTGCAAACACGGCCGTTTACTGTGTCTTGATCTCTGAATCTCTGATCAGCTGTCTTCGAGGAGGCCTGGGGTTGGGACCGGCTACTGCCACATCTCAGTGTTCCAATCCCCATGTATCTGGAGTACCTGACGGAGTATCACAAGCGCAATTGCATGGATTATGTTGCTGCCGCTGCCCCGGCAACCCAAACCTCAAAGAGTAGCCGCTCGAATGCCGAGCCGCAGCGAATAATGATGATACCCAACTCGACCCGAATGCGTCATTTGTAGGCATTTGTGTGGAATTCAGGATCTTCTCCGAGAGCAGACCAAAGAGCTCGCAAAACCCAGGTACGTCCGTTGCCTTGTGGAGCTTTCCCCTCAGAAAGGGAATTCACAATTCAGAAATGAAGTTGTGCAGCTTACCTCTAAATAGTTCAAATTAGTATCCACGACTGCGCGAGTAGAAAACACAAGGCACTCTTGGTGACCTCGCAACCGACGCAAGAACGCACATACACTGCCAGGGAGAAAATCGATGTCAAGGTTGCAAACTCGTGTCATGGTTATCACAATTGCGCGACTCCACCATTGATGACCGCCGACGTAGCCCACCACAGAAACAAGCGCCAAGGACTGCGTTGGGCGATGCCAAACAGTCAACCACACGCGCCGACGACCAGGCATCTCCAACTCTGTCGACGAGCATTGCAGGAGAAAAGCGTCTAACTGACCACATGCCTTGTGTCAATGTCACCGCAAGGCCTCCTCAGCAGCTCCAACATCATAGAGACATGCCTTGTGTCAATGTCACTGCAAGGCCTCCTCAGCAGCTCCAACATCATAGAGACAAAGTGAGGCACGTCGCCTAACAGAATACAGCCGCATACCTGACTCCGCCCGAAGCCGCCATTGTTGCTACACAAGAAGCCGCATAAACATCTGCATCGTCGAACGAGCACCTGCCGACCGCAATGCCGCGAGGGTCCAACCCATGGAGCGTGCCAATGGGATCCAAAGCTCTTCATGGCAACGCTCCAAAGAGGGAAACGATGATGTCGACGTTGTTGCCTGACCCGGTCGGGCCTTAGGCTTTCACCCAAAGAGCAAGATCCGAGGGTGCAGGAGGATACGGGTCTCCGTGGCAACACCTCTAGGCAGGTGAAATGACGCCCACAGACGCTGACGCTGCGGGCCGTCAATAACTGGCAGATTTTCGCCGGGAGCATACCCAACATCACCATCACACCCATGCACAACACATGCGTTGGTCTGCCCATCTCTCGTAGGGCCACCGCATAGGCAGCACCGGAGAGCCAGCAAGCAGCACACCTCCCAGCCAGCGAACGTCGACGGGGCAGATCCATTCGCCCTATTACATCCGGCAACCTCCCGGGTCGACACAGTCACGAGACATCAGCTGGTCGCTGATGTGAGCAGCGAGCAGGGCGCACGCCAGCGAGCTAGAGCTTCCGCAGGCCACCACTCGACGTGCCAAACCGGCCAGATCCGAAGGTCAAGAGGGCGGTGACGCAGCCGAAGCCTCCCGGAGCCAGCTCCATGGGAGCAGGCCATCGGAGAGGACACTAGATCGTGCCAGGGGAGCCGCCGGCCGTCGGGGAGAGGCAGCGTGCAGATCGGGAGGAGTAGCCACCACCACCAGGAGAGCTTGCAGGCGCATGGAGCTCCATGCTGCCGCCGTCAGGAGGGCTTCGCCCTCCGGCAGCGAGGGGGAGGAGGCGCGGGGAAGGGGCGGCTGCACAGGAGTGACGTGGCCGCATGGGTTTCTTCGCCTATGCTCTCATTCTTCAGTCTAGTGAAATATGGTTCAGGTGTAGATTCCAAGAAGAGAATATATGCATCGATATCATTGATATAGAAAACGCTGTCAATCGATGTCACGTGTCTATTTTCACGGCGAACATGGGTACCACACTTGCTAATAACTTGCCATAAACACAACAATGGCCCATGTCATAGTGTTACAGTAAGGAAGTAACGAAACTAGATAGAGAGGACCAAGTAGAAGAAGAAGAAGAAGAAGATGATGATGATGATATAGTACCGAAACACAGATATCCAGGAGGAGCCTGTGATGGATGCATGCAGAGCAGACAGAGACCTGAGCCAAAAAAAAAAACAAATACCTGGACATGAAGTGAAGTGTATGTTGGCGATGCCCAGACAGCAGGGTCCTGATCTGGATCACAACGAAATCGTCGACGACGACGACACGACTGATCAACCTGTCGGCATGTAGGCCTCCTCTCGTCACGTCTAAGCTTTCTTGTTATGTAATGTAACACCCGACTCGAAAAATACCGTGCATCCCCCTCCTCCCCTCCCGCGACGCTTCTGCGAGCGC
>NC_041385.1:3192459-3195927 GCF_002162155.2 Triticum dicoccoides | reverse complement strand
GGTCCCATCGTCCCCACCTCTCCCCCTCCTTCCCCGCTGCCGCCGGCTGGCGCTGACAGGCAAAGCCCGGTTGGTGCGGCGGCGACGGGGCCCCTTCTTCTCCTCTGCTCGGCGTGGCCGGCACAGGACGGCGGCTCCTGGTGGCGGCGTGGCGGCGGGTGCGTGGTGCGGCAATCGGAGGCGACGCGTCGGCGGCGCGTGCCTGGTGAAGCGTAGCGGCTGCGATGCTCCGGCTCGGAAGGCCCAGGGCGCGTGCCTAAGTTTTAACATTTTTTCTTTATATATTTTATACTTGTTTTTTAATAATATAGAATATATAGAAGGGTTTCTCATTTAAATCTATTTATATCTATTTATATATCAAGTATACTCCATATATAGATATATGGTATGGAAGCCTATCCCCCATATAAGATAAGACGGGGGGATAAAAAGAAGGGAAAATGAAAATAGTTAATTAAGTTCAGAATGGTATTCCATAAAGGAAAGGAATTCCAATCAAAACAAAAAATACTGAGTCTCTTAAACAAGACATTCTAAAACTTAGGTAATTTATAGTCATTAGGATTTTAGTTCTATATGAAGTAAGGACTATTCGATAATTTCTTATAAACATAGGTTTTAATTAGAATTCACTCAATCAGTTAATTATGGAACAAGAGAGCTGTTTCATCTTTGTTTTAAAGAAATATAAAAATGAATTATGAATAGAAAGTAAAATGATTCCACTTTTTTTTTATAAATATCTTTATTTAGTTAATAAAATAACTAGGTAACGAAGTTATTTTATTAACTTTTTTAATTTAACCAACTAAACCCATTCTTAATTTTTAATTATTTCAATGAGATAAATTTTGGAAAAATTAAGAATTTCAGTATTTTTTCTTATTCTTTTTATTTATTCTTTCAGAAAGAGATAAGAATTGGTTTGGTGAATCGGAAACAATTTTATAGAAAAATTGAAGTAAAAATAGAAGTAAAAATTGCAATTTCTTTTCTTATGGAACATACATATCAATATGCATGGGTAATCCCTCTTCTCCCACTTCCAGTTATTAGGTCAATGGGATTTGGCCTTATTCTTATTCCGACAGCAACAAAAAATCTTCGTCGCATATGGGCTTTTCCTAGTGTTTTACTCTTAAGTATAGCTATGGTATTCTCAGTTCAACTGTCTATTCAACAAATAAATGGAAGTTCGATCTATCAATATCTATGGTCTTGGACCGTCAATAATGATTTTTCTTTAGAATTTGGATACTTGATTGGCCCACTTACTTCTATTATGTTAATACTAGTTACTACTGTAGGAATCCTGGTTCTTATTTATAGTGATGGTTATATGTCTCACGATGAAGGATATTTGAGATTTTTTGTTTATATAAGTTTTTTCAATACTTCCATGTTGGGATTGGTTACTAGCTCCAATTTGATACAATTTTTTTTTGGGAACTCGTGGGAATGTGTTCTTATTTATTGATAGGCTTTTGGTTTACACGACCAATCGCAGCGAGTGCTTGTCAAAAAGCTTTTGTAACTAATCGTGTAGGGGATTTTGGTCTATTATTAGGAATTTTAGTTTTTTTGGATAACAGGTAGTTTAGAGTTTAGGGATTTGTTCAAAATAGCTAATAACTGGATTCCTAATAATGGAATTAACTCTTTACTTACTACTTTGTGTGCTTTTTTATTATTCCTTGGTGCAGTTGAGAAATCCGCACAATTCCCTCTTCACGTATGGTTACCCGATGCTATGGAAGGGCCCACTCCTATTTCGGCTCTTATACACGCAGCAACTATGGTTGCTGCGGGAATTTTTCTTCTAGCTCGACTTCTTCCTCTTTTCATATCTTTACCTTTGATAATGAGTTTTATTTCTTTAGTAGTACAATAACACTATTCTTAGGAGCTACTTTAGCTCTTGCTCAGAGATATATCAAAAGAAGCTTAGCCTATTCTACAATGTCTCAATTGGGTTATATGATGTTAGCTCTAGGTATAGGTTCTTATCAAGTTTCTTTATTCCATTTGATCATTCATGCTTATTCAAAAGCTTTATTGTTCTTGGGATCCGGATCCGTTATTCATTCAATGGAACCTCTTGTTGGATATTCACCAGATAAAAGTCAAAATATGGTTCTTATGGGCGGTTTAAGAAAATACATCCCAATCACAAGAACTACTTTTTTATGGGGTACACTTTCTATTTGTGGTATTCCACCTCTTGCTTGCTTCTGGTCCAAAGATGAAATCCTTAGTAATAGTTGGTTGTATTCGCCCTTTTTTGGAATAATAGCCTCCTTTACTGCAGGATTAACTGCCTTTTATATGTTTCGGATATATTTACTTACATTTGATGGGTATTTGCGTGTTCATTTTCAAAATTACAGTAGCACTAAAGAGAGTTCCTTGTATTCAATATCCTTATGGGGAAAAAGGATACCCAAAGGAGTGAATAGGGATTTCGTTTTATCAACAACGAAGAGTGGAGTTTCTTTTTTTTCACAAAATATACCAAAAATTCAAGGTAATACAAGAAATAGGATAGGATCCTTTACTACGTCTTTTGGGGCTAAAAACACTTTTGCCTATCCGCATGAAACGGGAAATACTATGTTATTTCCTCTTCTTATATTACTACTTTTCACTTTGTTCATTGGATTCATAGGAATCTCTTTTGACAATGGAGGAATTGGTAATGGAATAGCAGAGTTAACCATATTATCAAAGTGGTTAACTCCCTCAATAAACTTTACCCAGGAAAGTTCTAATTCTTTTGTAAATTCATATGAATTTATTACTAATGCAATTTCTTCTGTAAGTCTAGCTATCTTTAGTTTATTCATAGCATATATCTTCTATGGATCCGCTTATTCTTTTTTTCAGAATTTGGATTTAATAAACTCTTTTTACAAAGGAAATCCTAAAAAAGAATTTTTAGATCAAGTAAAAAAAAATATACATTTGGTCATATAATCGCGGTTATATAGATATTTTCTATACTAGGGTCTTTACCCTCGGTATATGAGGGTTAACCGAACTCACGGAGTTTTTTGATAAGGGTGTTATTGATGGAATTACCAATGGAGTGGGTCTTGCTAGTTTTTGTATAGGAGAGGAAATTAAATATGTAGGGGGAGGTCGAATCTCGTCTTATTTATTCTTTTTTTTATGTTATGTATCTGTGTTTTTATTCTTTTTTCTTTCTTAAGTTAAGGAATTTACAACAAGTCTCTTGCAAAAATAACTATCCTATCCCTTTCTACAATCTCTCTATATCCTTGTTACATAAGGTAAGTATTGTATAATAGTTCGGTTTTCCGCGATTTTTTCCATTTCTCTGTGTAAATAGCCTAATATGGGTTCACAATCAATAACATCCTCACCATCGAGAGTAACGATCAGTCGAAGAACACCATGCATTGATGGGTGTTGAGGGCCCATATTGACTATCATGAGATCTTTTCT
>NC_041385.1:3158819-3178819 GCF_002162155.2 Triticum dicoccoides | reverse complement strand
TTCAGAACAGGTCCGAGTCAAATAGCAATGATTCGAAGCACTTCTTTTTCCATTACACTATTTCGGAAACCTAAGGACTTGATCGTATGGATATGGAAAATACAGGATTTCCGATCCTAGCGGGAAAAGGAGGGAAACGGATACTCAATTTAAAGTGAGTAAACAGAATTCCATACTCGATCTCATAGATCCCTATAGAATTCTGTGGAAAGCCGTATTCAATGAAAGTCGTATGTACGGCTTGGAGGGAGATCTTTCCTATCTTTCGAGATCCACCCTACAATATGGGGTCAAAAAGCCAAAAAAAAGTGATTTTAGCCCTTATAAAAAGAAAACGGATTCTTGAACCTCTTTCACGCTCATGTCACGTCGAGGTACTGCAGAAAAAAGAACTGCAAAATCCGATCCAATTTTTCGTAATCGATTAGTTAACATGGTGGTTAACCATATTATGAAAGACGGAAAAAATCATTGGCTTATCAAATTCTCTGGTAAGTCCATCAGTCCAAACAGTTGTCCATGTACCAGTAGAAGATTCGGCAGCTACTGCAGCCCCTGCTTCTTCGGGCGGAACCCCAGGCTGAGGACTTACTCGGAATGCTGCCAAGATATCAGTATCCTTAGCTTCATACTCTGGGTTGTAGTAAGTCAATTTATAATCTTTAATACCAGCTTGAAATCCAACACCTGCTTTAGTTTCTGTTTGTGGTGACATAAGTCCCTCCCTATAACTCTTGAATTAAGAATTCTCACAATAACAGGGTCTACTCGATGTTAATTAGGCGTAAATGAAACTTTAGAAAAAATCTCGTAAAACAAAAAGGATATTCAATTAATATAATATCAACTCATTAAAGAAAATTGAGGGCATGCTTAGGTTAATGAATATGTTTCATTCATATATAATGCGTACACCCTGTGTATGTTCTATCCTATAGATAGGAATTCCACTATAGGAATTCGATGGGAATTGAGTTGTTGTTATGGTAAGTTAACACGGTTCGTTATTAAACCATGGATTTGATTTACCAAATCCATAATTATTGTATACTCTTTGATAGATATAGCGCAACCCAAATTAATTCGTAATCCTTATTTTACAAGTTCTTAATAGTTCTCTTTTCTTATTTTGAATGCAAATACCTAACTAAATACTAATAAAATTCTTTGTTGACAGCAATCTATGCTTCACAGTAGTATATATTTTGTATATCGAAGTCCTAGATAGGAAAGTAGAGTAGGCACAGATCCTCCACAAAAGGCAAAATGTATATGAAAAAAAGATTGATTGAACTTTCCAACGGACTCATTCCATGAGTAAACGATTGAATGGGATTCGCTTGGGCAACGAAATCAAGTCCTGGTCCCCTTTTCTCTCTTATTGAATTAACTAATTCATTTCCTTTTTACTTTTGGATTTTTTTTTGATTTGATTTGGCATTATTCAACAATAAAAAAAGAAAAATTTCGACAAATTCCTTTTTTTAATTATGTGATAATTATGAGAACCAATCCTACTACTTCTCCTCCCGGGGTTTCCACAATTGAAGAAAAAAGTACAGGTCGTATCGATCAAATTATTGGACCCGTGCTGGATGTCACTTTTCCCCCAGGCAAGTTACCTTATATTTATAACGCTTTGGTAGTCCAGAGTAGAGACACTGCCGATAAGCAAATTAATGTGACTTGTGAGGTACAACAATTATTAGGAAATAATAGAGTTAGAGCTGTAGCTATGAGTGCTACAGACGGGTTGATGAGAGGAATGGAAGTGATTGACACGGGAGCTCCTCTCAGTGTTCCGGTCGGTGGAGCTACTCTCGGACGAATTTTCAACGTTCTTGGGGAGCCTGTTGACAATTTGGGTCCTGTAGATAGTAGTGCAACGTTCCCTATTCATAGATCTGCGCCTGCCTTTATCGAGTTAGATACGAAATTATCCATCTTTGAAACAGGTATTAAGGTCGTCGATCTTTTAGCTCCTTATCGACGTGGAGGAAAAATAGGACTATTTGGGGGGGCTGGAGTAGGTAAAACAGTACTGATCATGGAATTAATCAATAACATTGCTAAAGCTCATGGGGGCGTATCCATATTCGGTGGAGTAGGGGAACGGACTCGTGAAGGAAATGATCTTTATATGGAAATGAAAGAATTCGGAGTAATTAATGAAAAAAATATTGAGGAATCAAAGGTAGCTCTAGTCTATGGCCAAATGAATGAACCACCGGGAGCTCGTATGAGAGTTGGTTTAACTGCCCTAACTATGGCGGAATATTTCTGAGATGTTAATAAGCAAGACGTGCTTTTATTTATCGATAATATCTTTCGTTTTGTTCAAGCAGGATCATAGGTATCCGCTTTATTAGGGAGAATGCCCTCCGCAGTGGGTTATCAACCTACTCTTAGTACAGAAATGGGTTCTTTGCAAGAAAGAGTTGCTTCTACTAAAAAGGGATCTATAACTTCGATTCAAGCAGTTTATGTACCTGCAGACAATTTGACCAACCCTGCCCCTGCCACAACATTTGCACATTTGGATGCTACTACCGTACTTTCCAGAGGATTAGCTTCCAAGGGTATTTATCCAGCAGTAGATCCTTTAGATTCAACCTCGACTATGTTACAGCCTCGGATCGTTGGCAACGAACATTATGAAACTGCGCAAAGAGTTAAGGAAACTTTACAACGTTACAAAGAACTTCAGGACATTATCGCAATTCTTGGCTTGGATGAATTATCGGAAAAATTGAGCGTTTCTTATCACAACCGTTCTTTGTGGCAGAAGTTTTTACTGGTTCTCGAGGAAAGTATGTTGCTCTTGCGGAAACTATTAGGGGATTTCAACTAATCCTTTCCGGAGAATTAGACGGCCTACCTGAACAGGCTTTTTATTTGGTGGGTAACATCGATGAAGCTAGCATGAAAGCTATAACCTTAGAAGAGGAGAACAAATCGAAGAAATGAAATTAAATCTTTATGTACTGACTCCTAAGAGAATTATTTGGGATTGTGAAGTGAAAGAAATCATTTTATCCACTAATAGTGGCCAAATTGGCGTATTACCAAACCACGCCCCCATTAACACAGCAGTAGATATGGGTCCTTTGAGAATATGCCTCCTCAACGACCAATGGTTAACAGCGGTTCTGTGGAGCGGTTTTGCGAGAATAATTAATAATGAGATCATCATTTTAGGAAATGATGCGGAACTGGGTAGTGATATTGATCCGGAAGAAGCTCAAAAGGCACTTGAAATAGCCGAAGCTAACTTGAGTAAAGCTGAGGGTACGAAAGATTTGGTTGAAGCGAAGCTCGCTCTCAGACGAGCTAGGATACGAATCGAGGCTGTCAATTGGATTCCCCCGTCCAATTGAAGACAATCCAGTGGTTTATAGTTGATACAAAGAAAAAGGGAAGAGGGGTAGAAAAAGTTATTAGATAGCGAAGCGAAGTAAGTCCAATGCTATCTAGTAATTTTTCTACCTACTTACCTACTATTGGATTTGAACCAATGACTCCCGCCGTATGAAAGCAATACTCTAACCACTGAGTTAAGTAGGCAATTTATCACCACAAAGGAAGACCAATTACTTCGATCGATTATATATTGAATCCCTTTTCTAAGCAATACCGCTCTGTTATTGGTTTGTTATATACTAAATACTAAACTAAATACTAAACAGATACAGATCAAAGGGGTATCCTCTGGCATTAGAAAATATTCATCTTGACAAGAAATTATCTATATGTTAAGATATCTCTGATAAGGGCTATAACTCAGTTCGGTAGAGCAACTCGTTTACACGTGCGCCAATGCTTTTCAAAGGAGCTTATTATGCAATGAACATAATCGATCTTATTGCAAAATCAATGTCTTACTTTATAGATTCGAGAGAATAGGAGAACAGTAGCCTGACAAACAGTCGGTTCAGTCCGATTCAGGTGCCAATTCAGGTGCCTAATCAAATAGAACCCCTATGGATTTGCTAGTTGATAAGGTAAATATCCAGCCCACTAAATGCTAGGCATAATGAGGATAAGGGCCTCCAAAAAACTTCTTTTCGTTCTATGAACTTTAAGGTGTATGAAGTCTCATAGTTAACTCTTGAAGTGGAACGATAGAGACTCCATTTCACTTAGGTTGATTTAATTTAGACCGGAGGCAGACCTAAGTCAAGGTAATCCTCCTTTGAAACACTTTGGTATTGCTCCTAGATAGATCATAATGCAAAAAATCAATCAGAGCACAGCGAGCCATCTCATTATCTTTTCGTAAAGAAAAACTATGGTGGACTAACTGATCTTTAAATCAGTTTATGAAAGAGCCCAATGCAAAAAAATGCATGTTGGGTCTTTGAAACAGTTCAAATCATTTCGATAATAATCCGTTTGATCTGTTTTACCGAGAAGGTCTACGGTTCGAATCCATATAGCCCTAATATGCCCTTTTTTAGATTTTAGGATCTCTATCCTATGTTTTCTTTAGTTTAGTATAGTTTTCATTCATTTTCTAATTAGTATTTGTTTATAGACTGGATAGGCGCCTGCGACATAGAATAGAGATAAAAGCATTACCAAAGGCTCATTCATCGAAAATCAAAATCATACAGACAGGAAAAGAAAAACGAATTTCTATCAAATCAATAGAAGAAAGGATCCTTTCCCTGATTTGAATCACGTCCTCCTTCAAATAGGATATCTCTAGACTTCCCTATTATAACTGCAATGATTTTATCCATTTTGCGAATTCCTACTTTGTTTTAAGTATATTTATTACTTTGTTTATAGATACATTATGTAAATTGATCAACTTTAAATAGAAAAAATAAAGTAAAGAGTAAATAAGAAAACAGAATATTCTGTCTCATAGTTCTGAAATAGAGTTCTTTATTTTTATTTTATAGTATTACTTCTCATTTATTATACTGCATAGATTAGTCCTACTATCTTAATTAGGTTCTAATTTAGTAGTATTCTCATTTTTATTTAATAGTCTCTTATTATTTTATTATTAAATATTAAATAAAGGATAGAGCTATTCTTTTTTCTAGAGATTCTAGAGAAAGCGAGACAAAGTGAAACGAGAAAGTTTTCTTTATATAAGAATTAGATCTACATACACCATATCTAAATAGAATGGAAATCCAAAAGAAAGGGAGTTGGGATTCCATTGGATGAACCTTTAAAGAAGATGCAGCACAGAGGAAACAAAGGCTAAACTAAGCGCTTTTGTTTGAACAAAAAAGATTCTTGTTTCACCGAGGAAAAGAGAGAAGTTCTGGATAAATTGACAATGCTGAATTGAATTGACTAATTTAAGTTCCGCCTATTCCACATTAATGGGAGTACATTATGTTTCTGCTTCACGAATATGATATTTTTTGGACATTTCTAATAATAGCAAGCCTTATTCCTATTTTGGCATTTTTGATTTCTGGACTTTTAGCCCCGGTTAGTGAAGGACCAGAGAAGCTTTCTAGTTATGAATCGGGTATAGAACCCATGGGAGGGGCTTGGGTACAATTCCGAATACGCTATTATATGTTTGCGCTCATTTTTGTTGTTTTTGATGTGGAAACCGTCTTTCTATACCCTTGGGCAATGAGTTTCGACGTATTGGGTGTATCTGTTTTTATCGAAGCTTTGATTTTCGTGCTTATCTTAGTTGTTGGTTTAGTTTATGCATGGCGAAAAGGAGCCTTGGAATGGTCTTAACTGAATATTTAGACAAAAAAAAGAAGGAAAAGATTCTATTGAGACAGTTATGAATTTGATTGAGTTTCCCTTACTTGACCAAACAAGTTCCAATTCTGTTATTTCAACTACACCAAATGATCTTTTGAATTGGTCAAGACTCTCCAGTTTATGGCCCCTTCTATACGGCACCAGTTGTTGTTTCATTGAATTTGCTTCATTAATAGGCTCACGATTCGACTTTGATCGTTATGGATTGGTACCAAGATCAAGTCCTAGGCAAGTAGACCTAATTTTAACAGCCGGTACAGTAACAATGAAAATGGCTCCCTCTTTAGTGAGATTATACGAGCAAATGCCTGAACCAAAATACGTCATTGCTATGGGAGCCTGTACTATTACAGGGGGAATGTTCAGTACGGATTCCTATAGTACTGTTCGGGGAGTTGATAAGTTAATTCCTGTGGATGTCTACTTGCCGGGCTGCCCACCTAAACCGGAGGCAGTTATAGATGCCCTAACAAAACTTCGTAAGAAGATATCGCGAGAAATAATTGAGGATCGAACTCTATCTCAAAATAAAAATAGATGTTTTACTACCAGTCACAAGCTTTATGTTAGGCGCAGTACTCATACAGGAACTTATGAGCAAGAATTCCTCTATCAATCACCATCTACATTAGATATATCTTCTGAAACTTTTTTCAAATCCAAAAGTTCAGTACCTTCCTACAAATTAGTGAATTAGGAGAGGGGCTCTTTTGTGTAGAAAAATAAAAAGCAGGGCAATCTTTCAAACTTGCATCCAAAATGTGAAATATTTATACAAAGAGGGAGAGATGAAGACAATGCAGCAGGGTTGGTTATCTAATTGGCTAGTCAAACATGAGGTGGTTCATAGGTCTTTGGGCTTTGATCACCGAGGAATAGAGACTTTACAAATAAAAGCAGGGGATTGGGATTCCATTGCTGTCATTTTATATGTATATGGTTACAATTACTTACGCTCCCAATGTGCTTATGATGTAGCACCCAGTGGATCTTTAGCTAGCATGTATCATCTTACGAGAATACAATATGGTATAGATAATCCAGAAGAAGTCTGCATAAAAGTCTTTGCCCAAAAGGATAATCCTAGAATTCCGTCTGTCTTCTGGATTTGGAGAAGTGCCGATTTTCAAGAACGCGAATCTTATGATATGGTGGGAATCTCTTATGATAATCACCCGCGCCTTAAACGTATCCTAATGCCTGAAAGTTGGATAGGCTGGCCCTTACGTAAGGATTATATAACCCCCAATTTCTATGAAATACAAGATGCTCATTGAATGATGAGAAATTCAAGTCAAGGAATATTTTTAGGTTCTTTTCCTAGATGAAACGGAATACCTATTTATAATTAATTCCTAATTATACAAAAGCATTCCAGATAGACTGAGCAAAAAAAGGGTTTCATTTGGATTCCCCTATTTTGAAAATCGCATATTAATTTCCTTCATATGAACAGAAAAATAGGATGACTCAAAGAAGTTCTCTACCAGGAACTTTGTACCGCGCACATTACTTAGCACAACTAGGAAAATAAGATAAGATAAAGATAAGCAAGACTAAAAAAATATTCGTCGGAATAGCGCAATACAAAATTAAGAAACGCAAAAAAATAAAGGGGAATCTCACCCCCTTCTTTATCATAAAGAAAAGATATATTTTAAAACTTCTTTAAAAAGAAAAAGAAGTGCCTCTATATTTATATTATAGATTTATCCACTTAGATGAATAAATATTATTAATGAATATGTATCACAATCCATCTCGAGGTATTTGGATCAATACCTATTCGGTGGATCTTTTTTTTTCTCTGCCAGGAACCAGATTTGAACTGGTGACACGAGGATTTTCAGTCCTCTGCTCTACCAACTGAGCTATCCTGACCTTTTCTTGTGCATCATCCTAGTAGAGTATTTGTATGTATGTCAATTAAAAGGACTAAAAATTAATTAAAGTATTTCAAATTTTAAATTTGAGGGGGGGGGGGGGTAGTCCTATGCATTGTGCATGGTTTACTTAAATAAAACTTAAAAATAGAGTGAATAACCAAGATTTCTCGCCGATACTCTAATAAAAAAGAAATCTATTCAATGAATAGGATAAGATCCATTGAGTTCTCTTCACATTCCTTTGTGAAAGAGTAGAATGAGAAAGCTAATGAATCTTAAACCCATTGCATTGATAAAAAGAAAAAAAGAGGATAAATAATAATAATATAGTATAGTTAGGGAATAAAAGAGGATTTGGGGATAGAGGGACTTGAACCCTCACAACATATAAAGTCGACGGATTTTCCTTTTACTAGAAATTTCATTGTTGTCAGTATTGACATGTAGAATGGGACTATCTCTTTGTCCTCGTCCGATTAATCCACTTTTTTAAAGATCTCGAAAACTTTGAATTTGAATTGAAGAATTTGATTATTCAATATTCGATTGGAGTGGATTCACAATAATAAAAAAAATATGATATGAGTTTTTTATTTCATAATCATTATCATTTCTAATTTCATTTTTTAAAAAGATAAAGAACCTATATTATAATTATAATATGAGTTCTGTGATTAATCATTTGCTATGTCAGTATCTATACGTGTTTATTAAATGTATAAGGTATGAAACCCCTCTTTCTCTAATTTAGAATTAGAAGGAATTCCACTAACAACACAACATAATTAACTCGATTCGTTAGAACAGCTTCCATTGAGTCTCTGCACCTATCCTTTTCCTTTGTATTCTAGTTCGAGAACCCCTTGTTTTCTCAAAACACGGATTTGGCTCAGGATTGCCCTTTTTTAATTCCAGGGTTTCTCTGAATTTGGAAGTTACCACTTAGCAGGTTTCCATACCAAGGCTCAATACAATCAAGTCCGTAGCGTCTACCGATATCGCCATATCCCCATTTCCCTCTTCTTTGAGACCAGGATTCCTTGTGTAATTTCATCCATCTCTTAGTTTTTTTTTTGAATCATTGAGTTCATCACTCAACGTAGTCTAGCAGTTCAGTTCGACTCTATTTGAGAGACCTCACTTGCTTATTACAATTCAGAATTGAATTGATTCTATCCTTGATGTATTTGCAATTCAATCCGAATCAATATATCCAAAAGTTTTTATCTCCCCTACCTCCGTCTTACTTTTTTATAGTATTCAAAATTATACTATAACGCTTGATATTTATTCTTTTTTTCTAATCAGAATTAGCAATTTTATTTACTCTGACTCTATGTTCCCCTTAGTGAAATATTAATCCTCAAATTATTAACAAATAATAAAGTCTATAATGATCGAATGAAAATACCAATAAATTCTATAATTTTATTTTTTAATATCCTATAGTTAAGCATATCAAGCTAACTTTATCTTTAAGAAGTTTTAGTATTTTTTTATTTTTATAAGTATAACTTCAAATTTAGAACTAGTTAATAGCTAAGATTAATAACTAATATCTGAGATTTTACGGATTTCCTATACTATACCTATTTCTATTTGTTACACTATTTCCGTTATGTAAGCCCACTTAGCTCAGAGGTTAGAGCATCGCATTTGTAATGCGAGGGTCATCGGTTCAAATCCGATAGTCGGCTTTTTTTTCTCTATCGATGTTCTACGAACAAGAATCTCTTTTTTTCCGAATTAAATGGAGAATCCAGGATCTTTTATGTTTTTTACCTTACAATTTTGCTAGATACAAAACAACAAAATAAATAATATATATACAAAAAATAAAGATTTTGATGAAATTCCATTTTTTGGGGTACTTTAGTTGATTTTACTCTGTTTATCCTGTAGTTTAATTCAGTTTTAATTTCGATGTATTCTGTAATGTAAATACAATGAAATTAATTGTGTAAAATGAAATTTCAATAAAATAAAAAAAGAAGTCTTCATGTCCCGTTATCGAGGACCTCGTTTAAAAAAAATACGCCGCCTGGCAGCTTTACCAGGACTCACTAGAAAAACACCTAAATCCGGAAGTAATCTTAAAAAAAATTCAATTCTGGGAAAAAGGAGCAATATCGTATTCGTCTTCAAGAAAAACAGAAATTGCGTTTTCATTATGGTCTGACAGAACGACAATTACTTAGATATGTACATATTGCTGGAAAAGCAAAAAGGTCAACAGGCCAAGTTTTACTACAATTACTTGAAATGCATTTGGATAATATCCTTTTTTGATTGGGGCCCGCCAATTAGTCAACCATAAACATATTTTAGTTAATGGTCGTATAGTCAATATACCAAGTTTTCGTTGCAAACCCCGAGATATTATTACTACGAAAGATAACCAAAGATCAAAAGGTCTAGTTCAAAATTATATTGCTTCATCGGACCCGGGGAAATTGCCAAAGCATTTGGCGATTGACACATTGGAATATAAAGGACTAGTAAAAAAAATCCTAGATAGGAAGTGGGTCGGTCTCAAAATAAATGAGTTGTTAGTTGTAGAATATTACTCTCGTCAGACTTGAACTTAACGAAAAAAGGAAAGGTTCATAGAATTTTCTTCCCCTTCCCCTTTCCCCGAACTAAATCGCCCTAAGACCATTACCATTAATTTGTATTTTCCCATCAACTAGCTAAAATTGATTAACCCTAAGATTAGGATCCTTTTTTCTTTTTTCCTCTATGTGCATTTTACATACCATAGTAATTTGCTATAGAGAATTTCTAATTTCTATTAAATAAAAATAACATAATATAAGATATTATATTATTGCTGGAAAAAATTGTTATTTGATTTGATACATTGTGATCCTTAACGTTGATGAATTAAGAAAGACGGAAAGAGAGGGATTCGAACCCTCGGTAAACAAAAGTCTACATAGCAGTTCCAATGCTACACCTTGAACCGCTCGGCCATCTCTCCTACATAACTTATTATGGAAAATAAACTGACTGAATAGCGAGTTTTCTTATTCCTGCAGTACAGGTACAACCCAACCACTCGGGGGTTCCATAGTTCTATTGGAAAAATTCCTTTTGATCTAAGTGGAAGGATACATGATTTTTTACTAGGAATTGTGCTCGCTATAAAATAAAAGTTTTAATTTGGGTTTTCCCGCAACTAAAGAAAAAGAAAATGGAAGAATTCTTCTTATTGCATAATAAAATAAAGAAACCTTAGAATTCCGTTTCCATAAGATACGCTACACCATACTATCAAAATCAAAAATAGGGTATGAGACAATTAATAACTTTGAAAACACGAAATATTTGATAACATAAGTTGTTGTTCAGAAATAGGAAAGTGGAATGAAATCCAGTCTTAGTCAAATATTTCATATCTCTTCGTGTCCAAGCAGAAGGAAAAGGATACAATTTGAGCTGAGCGGAAAATCCATATCTCTCTTATCCATTTAAAGCATATGGATTTAGAGTAGAGCATATGGATCAATCTATTTATAATTATAAGAATCGAATGTGTTTGTTTTTATGTTATTTTGTGAAGGAATGAAAACAATTCTATATAGAATGGGTTGGGAATTATGCCTAGATCCCATGTAAATGGAAATTTCATTGATAAGACCTCCTCAATTGTAGCCAATATTTTATTGCGAATAATTACGACAACCTCAGGAGAAAAAAGGCATTTACTTATTATAGAGATGGTGCGATTTGACTCTTTTTTTTTGCTTTTTTTTAGCCCTACCTATACCTCAGTCTTACGAAAAAGAGAGGGGGTTGGCATAGAGAGAACCAAATTTGTAAAGCAAACAAACCCACGCTTCGGGAAGGTGAGGCGAACTAACAATTCCTTCCATCGTGTATCCTCGATTGATGCGGCTTCAGATACTTCAATTGTAGATTTGAGTATGGAGCAAAAGGTTACACCTACAGGATATGGTATGGTATGGATTACAGGCCAATCCTACTCTATTAGTATCCGTAGGCAGCATAGGGGAGAAAAGCACTACACCTAGAAATAGGAATCAACAAGAGAAAAACTTTGTTAGAAATTACCCCTTTCCTGATCGGTATCAGGGCTGGGAAGAATGGTTGGGATAACAAACAACCATCAGGTTTGTACTTTGGATACCCCTATAACCATCAAAGATCGTTGAAGTAGCTAATTCCTCTAAATAGGAGGCGTTGAGAACAAAGAAATTATTGGAGCTATCGTTTTCCTCTAGCATTAATAGAATTCATTGGTGTTAAGTAAAACCTCTTGTGGGAAGGTTGGCTAGAGATTTCTTGGAAAAATACCAGCCCCTTTTGGTTCATAATGAGACGGGACTAATTCTATTTTGATTCTATAGATTATTTCGCTTAGTACTATTATGTACAGAAGGGAGGAGCCGTATGAGATGAAAACCTCATGTAAGGTTTTGGAATGGAGATTTTTTGAATAGAATGAACGACCGTAACGGATGTTGGCTCAATCCGAAGGAAATTATGCGGAAGCTTTGCAAAATTATTATGAAGCTACGCGACTAGAAATCGATCCCTATGATCGAAGTTATATACTCTATAACATAGGCCTTATACACACAAGCAATGGAGAGCATACAAAGGCTTTGGAATATTATTTCCGGGCACTAGAACGAAACCCCTTCTTACCGCAAGCTTTTAATAATAAGGCCGTGATCTGTCATTACGTGCGACTATCTCCACTATAGAAAGAAAAAAAAAGAGAGGATCAAATTTTCTAGTAAATACTAGAAAAAAGGGCTTTCTACATAGGGATCGTAAAAACAACGATTTTTCCCTATCAGCTGTAGGAAGGAAGGACACTTCACGAGAATCAAAAAACGAAGAAAGTATTGCCTATACTACTACTCTATGGATAAAGTTTCTCAAATTGATAGAGAAAGCACCGTAAAGATCAATTAGTGAGCGACTGGGTCGATACAACTAAAAAAAACTGCTTACTTATCCCATGATATGGGGCAAAATTTAGGAATCCACTTATGTAATAGAGCCGATCCACTAAGGGATTAAGCAGCGGTGTAGTATCAGATCCCAAAGATAGTAAGTTCTTTTTTCTTTCTTATGGAAAAAAGTCTTTTTCAAGGATTCTATAGAGATTTCATATATGAAACCGGGATAGTTACCTTTCAGAAAATTTGAACGAAGGCTCTATATCTATCTATGCTTCATTCTTCTGAAGGTGGGAAAAAAGATCAAACTGATTATTGATAAAAATTAGGGTTTGAAACTTAGGTAATTAATTTCGTCTGCTTAACCCAAGAACAAATTGGATCGATTTTTGATAAATCGAATTCAGTTAAGATAGGGGAAATCCAGATAGCAATTTCTGAGCCGTATGAGGTAGGAAACTCTCAAGTACGGTTCTAAGGGAAGGAACTTCCTATTCCGACCGAGGAGAACAGGCCATTCTACAGGGTGATTCGGAAATTGCGGAAGCTTGGTTTGATCAAGCTGCTGAATATTGGAAACAAGCTATAGCGCTTACTCCGGGAAATTATATTGAAGCACAGAACTGGTTGAAGATTACGAAGCGCTTTGAATTTGAATAAGACCATGCTCCTTATTTTTCATAAAATGGGTGGTTTGGTTGTTGATCCATTAATCAAATAAATTAGGTCGTAAGATCGAATCAAGAATTTCATTATATCCATTTCTTATACCTTCTATTTTATATGATATTTCATAAGAATAAACCATAGGGATAGGGTCTAGAATAGAAGTAATAAAGTGAATAAAAAGAGGGGGCAATCTAAATATTGCTAATATATTAGGACCATCTTATTAATAATTCTAATGAGTTATCTTGGAAACCGCTGCGCTTCTAGATAGAGAAAAAAACTAAAGGAGAATACTTAATAATACGGCGAAACATTTATACAAAACACCTATCCCGAGCACACGCAAGGAAACCGTAGACAGGCAAGTGAAATCCAATCCACGAAATAATTTGATCCATGGACGGCACCGTTGTGGTAAAGGTCGTAATTCCAGAGGAATCATTACCGCAAGGCATAGAGGGGGAGGTCATAAGCGCCTATACCGTAAAATAGATTTTCGACGGAATCAAAAAGACATATCTAGTAGAATCGTAACCATAGAATACGACCCTAATCGAAATGCATACATTTGTCTCATACACTATGGGGATGGTGAGAAGAGATATATTTTACATCCCAGAGGGGCTATAATTGGAGATACTATTGTTTCTGGTACAAAAGTTCCTATATCAATGGGAAATGCCCTACCTTTGAGTGCGGTTTGAACTATTGATTTACGTTATTGGAAGTAACCAATTAGGTTTACGACGAAACCTAGAAATCAATCACTGATCCAATTTTACTACCTCTATGGGATAGACCTCAACAGAAAACTGTTGAGTAACGGCAGCAAGTGATTGAGTTCAGTAGTTCCTCATAGAAAATTATTGGCTCTAGAGATATGGTAATATGGAGAAGACAAAATTGTTTGAAGCACGCACAGAACCGGAAGCGCCCCTTGTGTCAAAGAGAGGAGGACGGGTTATTCACATTTAATTTGATGGTCAGAGGCAAATTGAAAGCTAAGCAGTGGTAACTAAGACCCCTGGGGGAAAATAGGGATGTCTCCAACGTTACCCATAATATGTGGAAGTATCGACGTAATTTCATAGAGTCATTCGATCTGAATGCTACATGAAGAACATAAGCCAGATGACGGAACGCAGAGACCTAGGATGTAGAAGATCATAACATGAGCGATTCGACGGATTTGGATTCCTTTCCTATATATCCACTCATGTGGTACTTCATCATATGATTCATATAAGATCCATCTGTCTAGAGATCGTCATATACATCTGGAAAGCCGTATGCTTTGGAAGAAGCTTGTACAGTTTGGGAAGGGGTTTTTTGAGAGAAAAGAAGAATTTACTTCAACCGATATGCCCTTAGGCACGGCCATGCATAACATAGAAATCACACGTGGAAGGGGTGGGCAATTAGCTAGAGCAGCAGGTGCTGTAGTGAAACTCATTGCAAAAGAGGGTAAATCGGCCACTTTAAGATTACCATCTGGGGAGGTCCGTTTAGTATCCCAAAACTACTTAGCAACAGTCGGACAAGTGGGTAATGTTGGGGTGAACCAAAAAAGTTTGGGTAGAGCCGGATCTAAGTGTTGTCTAGGTAAACGCCCCGTAGTAAGAGGGGTAGTTATGAACCCTGTGGACCACCCCCATGGGGGCGGTGAAGGGAAAGCTCCCATTGGTAGAAAAAAACCCACAACCCCTTGGGGTTATCCTGCGCTTGGAAGAAGAACTAGGAAAAGGAAAAAATATAGCGATAGTTTTATTCTTCGTCGCCGTAAGTAAATACATAACTAGGAATATGGAAAATTGCATTTTTGGAATTTGCAATAATGCGATGGGCGAACGACGAGAATTGAACCCGCGCATGGTGGATTCACAATCCACTGCCTTGATCCACTTGGCTACATCCGCCCCTTATCCAACTAAAGGATTTTTTTTCTTTTTTCCATTGATCATTATTCTATTTATTCTGACCTCCGTACTTCGATCGAGATATTGGACATAGAATGCCACTCTTTAAAAAGGAAAAAAAAGGAGTAATCAGCTGTGACACGAAAAAAAATGAATCCTTTTGTAGCTCATCATTTATTGGCAAAGATAGAAAAGGTCAATATGAAGGAGGAGAAATAAACAATAGTAACGTGGTCCCGGGCATCTAGCATTCTACCCACAATGGTTGGCCATACAATCGCGATTCATAATGGAAAGGAACATATACCTATTTACATAACAAATCCTATGGTAGGTCGCAAATTGGGCGAATTCGTGCCTACTCGGCATTTCACGAGTTATGAAAATGCAAGAAAGGATACTAAATCTCGTCGTTAACTGAATTCTGAATAGAAAGATTAAGAATAAAAAAAGATTGAAAATAAAGTAAAGGTAGGCGGGGAATAACCTTATTTATGACAAGTTTCAAACTAGTAAAGTATATCCCTAGGATAAAGAAGAAGAAAAGTGGGCTAAGGAAACTCGCAAGGAAAGTTCCAACCGATCGTCTACTTAAGTTCAAGAGAGTTTTCAAAGCACAAAAACGTATCCCTATGTCTGTTTTCAAAGCACAAAGAGTTCTTGACGAGATTCGCTGGCGTTACTACGAGGAAACTGTTATGATACTGAACCTCATGCCCTATTGAGCATCTTATCCCATCTTAAAGTTGGTTAATTTGGCAGCCGCAAATGCTACTCATTATAGGGATTTCGACAAAGCGAATTTATTTATTAAAGAATGTGTCATATAACAATTGTGCTAAATATAGTAAAGAAATCTAAATAACCTTTAGATCCATCTAAGATTTCAATTCCCAGTAAAAAAAAATATAGAATAGAAAAATATGGGACAAAAAATAAATCCACTCGGTTTCAGACTTGGTACAACCCAAAAACACCATTCCTTTTGGTTCGCACAACCAAAAAATTATTTTGAAGGTCTACAGGAAGATAAAAAAATAAGGGATTGTATCAAGAACTATATACAAAAGAATAGGAAAAAGGGCTCGAATAGAAAAATAGAATCAGAGTCAAGTTTCGAAGTAATTACACATAATAGAAAAATGGACTCAGGTTCAAGTTCCGAAGTAATTACACATATAGAAATCCAAAAAGAAATCGATACGATCCATGTCTTAATCCATATTGGATTCCCAAATTTATTAAAGAAAAAAGGAGCAATCGAAGAATTAGAGAAAGATCTACAAAAGGAAATTAACTCTGTAAACCAGAGATTTAATATTTCTATCGAAAAAGTTAAAGAACCTTATAGACAGCCTAACATTCTTGCAGAATATATAGCTTTCCAATTAAAAAATAGAGTTTCATTCCGAAAGGCAATGAAAAAAGCCATTGAATTAAATAAAAAAGCAGATATAAGGGGAGTAAAAGTAAAAATTGCGGGTCGTCTCGGAGGAAAAGAAATTGCACGCGCCGAATCTATTAAAAAGGGTAGACTTCCCCTCCAAACAATTCGCGCTAAAATTGATTATTGCTGCTATCCAATTCGGACTATCTATGGAGTATTAGGTGTAAAAATTTGGATATTCGTAGACGAAGAATAAGTAATCTTGTCTTCGGATTCTGTCCATTGATAGAATAAAAAATGACGAGACTTTTTTCATGAAATCCCTGCAAAAGAAGAAATTATACCTCTTTCTATAAGATTTAATGAAAATTGATAAATCATTTAATATAATTGCTATGCTTAGTGTGTGACTCGTTATTTTTTCTTTTTTTAAGAAAAAAACTTAGTAATTATAGAAAGTAACTAAATAACCAACCTATTGCTTCGTATTGTCGAGATCCTAACTAAGAAACAGTCACTATATGAATAAATACCTCTATCATAAATGAGTAGATGTGTCATATAGTTGTAGCAACTGCAATTTTTTCTCTAAAAAAGAAAAGGGATTCTAGGTTGTGAAGCAAAACTAAAGGGATGTGGATAAAGGGAGGGATGATAGAAAGAAGGAAGAGGAAATAAATAAGATATATGATTCCACTATGTATGGTCTATGAACTACATCATAAAAGGCAATGTGATAAAGCATCAATATAATAAAAATAATAGAGAATTAAAAATTTTAACTTGAAACAAGAACTACAAATTTAAAGCAATAATAAAGAGCCGCCCGGGTTAATAAAATTGAGAAAATTAACTCGGAAAGCTGGTCCCATCGTCCCCACCTCTCCCCCTCCTTCCCCGCTGCCGCCGGCTGGCGCTGACAGGCAAAGCCCGGTTGGCGCGGCGGCGACGGGGCCCCTTCTTCTCCTCTGCTCGGAGTGGTCGGCACAGGACGGCGGCTCCTGGTGGCGGCACGGCGCTGCTGCAGGGCCCTGCGGCGCGGCGGCGGGTGCGTGGTGCGGCAATCGGAGGCGGCGCGTCGGCGGCGTGTGCCTGGTGAAGCGCAGCGGCTGCGATGCTCCGGCTCGGAAGGCGGCACGCGGGCGAGGCTCTACCCAGATCCGCTCGATCTGGCGCAGGGGCTTGGTCGGCGGCGCCGGCGGAGGTTGACGGTAGTGGCGTGCCCGTCCTTGCGCTGGCGGCGGTGGATGCTGCGACAACCTCATCTGGCGGGCGGTGCGGGCTGGGTCTTTGTGGGCAGCTTGGGCCGCGGTGGTCGGTGGAGTGGCGGCGCGGTGGTGGTGGTGGTGGTGGTTCGTGCTGGTGGTGGCGCTGGCGGCGGTGTGGGCTTCGGCCGACCTGGCGTGCGGCGGCTATTGGCGGCGAGGGTGGTGGCGATGGTTCGGGGCTGCCCCTCGGGGTCCCGACGTGGATGTGGGCTGCCACGGCGTGGTGGCGACCCATGGCGTTGGTCTGGCTCGTCTCACGGCGGCGGCTGGACTTCTTCGGCGTCTGCTTGTCGGTGAGCGCCCTCGCCGACCTTCGATTCTTCTCCCCGTCGGTCGGGCGCAACCTTCATCGAAGGGTTGGCCCTCTCCCAACGGCGCCCATCGCCCGTCTCGCGCCCGGCGGCAGGACCGAGTTCGTCTCGCGCCCGGCAGCAGGACCTGACTCGTCTAGTGCCCGACAGCAGGACGGGGCTCGTCTCGTGCCCGGTAGCAGGACAGGTCGATGGTGGCCAGTTTTGGCCGGACTATCGGGTCTCGACGCTGGGGAGTTCTCAGGAGTGCGAATGGCGGTTCCTTTCCATTCGTCTCTTTGGTTGGGGTAGCGGTCGGTGGCGGATGAGGTGGCGTCAAGGTCCTGGATGCTGGGGCGTCGGCCCTGGTGGTGGTGTCGTGGTGCTCCTGGGCAAAGCTCGTGACTTGGTGCTGCCTGGTGGCCATGGCCGTGTGGGCGGCGTGGTAGCCAGGGTATGGCGTTCGATGGCAGTGAACATTTGTCGTGGTGAAAACATGTTCTATCTTCGCATTGACCGGCAACGGCGAAACTCGTTTCATTCTTGAAGGCGTCGCCGCGACTCTCACTGCCCGTCGTGTTGCTCCGGGGGAAACTCTGATCTTTGGGTCGGGCGGTGGCGGTGCTTCGGTGCCGTAACCTTCCTGTAGGCACCGTCTTGGAGCCCACTGTGCGTCATATGTAGCTTCTCTTCGCGGTGGCGTGTTCACGGTTGAGGCCCTCGGTGGCTCTTGTAGTGCTAGGGATGGTGTTGCTGCGCTCAGCGCCTATGTATCCTGCCTTGGGAGTGTGTGTGTTTTAGGGGCGTGTGTTGTACTGGGTTGTTGGTGATCATTGCTTTATATATAAAACAGGGCGAAAGACTTTTTCGATAATTACCCACATGCATGCACCTATACATGCATGGCTGATGGCTGCATATGGACCCACGTGCAGTCTTCAGTCCAATGGAAGCATGCAAAGTTCAGGTGAGATTCTGAAAAGAAAAAGGTGAGATACCCAGAAAAGAATATATGCAGGCAGGTCAATAACGCATGATGATCTACAAGGATGAACTATATCACCAAAGAGTGCTCATCACCAGGGAAACTGTTACCGCCATGGTCTACCTCTGTAGCCATGATCCACAATAATACATCGGCGCCGTTTTGGCCGGCTCCTACGTACTTATGTGTTGCTTGGTGGTTGGACGCAATTAAGCAGCTAGCGCCACATATAACAAGTGGTACCAACCGGGACAAAAGGAGGGCATTGGTACCGGTTGGTGGCACCAACCGGTACCAAAGAGGGGTATTCGTACCGGTTGGCTCCACCAACCGGTACCAATGGACCTGTCTAATTTTTTATTTTCTGCAACTGTTTTTTAGTGGATTCTTTCTGCAGCTGGTTTTTTAGTCCCACCTTGCCCAGCGAGAGGCCCTCGCAGCTGTTTATAAGCCCTGAGTGCAGAGACGATGAAGAAGAGGCTCAATGCTCACCTGCACGTTGGTTAGCTTCAAGCCTTGAGGAATAGGGGTAGACTGCACAGAGCTATGTCCAGTGCAGTTGACACTATTCCGAAAGGCTTGAAGCAAATTAACGAGCATTGCGCCTCTTTTTTATTTTTAATGACTTATTTTTAATAGTTGTGATTAACTTAACTAAAAAATGAGCATAGATGCTTATTTTTAATGACTTATTACAACTCAGAAATAAAAAGAAAAAAATAAATATAGCAAAAAGAAAAAAAACTATATAAAAAACTACTCAGAAATAAATAGAAGCAAAAATAGTTGTGATCAGAAATAAATAGAAAAAAAATAGTTGTGATTAACTTAACTAAAAAATGAGCATAGATGCTTATTTTTAATGACTTATTACAACTCAGAAATAAAAAGAAAAAAATAAATATAGCAGAAAATAAAAA
>NC_041385.1:3114178-3158305 GCF_002162155.2 Triticum dicoccoides | reverse complement strand
GAAAAGAAAAAAATATATAAAAAACTACTCAGAAATAAATAGAAGCAAAAATAGTTGTGATTAACTTTACTTAAAAAATGAGCATAAATGCTTATTTTTAATGACTTATTACAATTCAGAAATAAATAGAAAAAAATAGTTGTGATTAACTTAACTAAAAAATGAGCATAGATGCTTATTTTTAATGACTTATTACAACTCAGAAATAAAAAGAAAAAAATAAATATAGCAGAAAAGAAAAAAACTATATAAGAAACTGCTCAGAAATGAGCATAGATGCGCTTATAGAGAAAATTCAACCTAAATTCATAATGAATTTCTACTAATTTCAGAGAAATTCATATGAATTTAGATTAAATTTCATGTATAAGGGCATCTATTTTCATTTTGAGAGGAGCTCAACAAAGGGAGAGAGGGAGGGGCTTATAAACCGGTCTGATTCCCCTTTGGTTGGCGAGGTGGGACTAAACTCTGAGCGCAACGAGGGCCAACCCTTTAGTCCCGGTTGGTGGCATGAACCGGGACTAAAGGGCAGCCTTTGGTCCCGGATCAAGCCACCAAACGGGACCAATGGTGGTGGGTCAGGAGCGAGGCGCATTGGTCCCGGTTCGTCCCACCAACCGGAACCAAAAGGTCCAGACGAACCGGGACCAATGGCCCACGTGACCCGGCCGGCCCCCGGGGCTCACGAACCGGGTCCAATGCCCCATTGGTCCCGGTTCTGGGTTGAACCGGGACTAATGGGCTGACCTGGCCTGGACCATTGCCCCCTTTTCTAATACCAGGCTTTAAACCACGTTCATGGTAATTAATTTGCTTAATAATGTCGATGAATGCATTCACTATGTACAGCATCAGCGTGTTCTCCGGCGAGGAGCACAGTGTATTTTTTTTCGAAAAAGAGGATGACCCCGGGCCTCTGCATCTGGGAGATGCATACGGCCATTTTATTGATTATTCTTGAGGACCTTACGAAGTATAACAACAATATGCCTTAATTCGCCATCTTGGCAGTATCTGTCGCTACTTCTATCCAAATGATGAATGGGTGCAAGCTGGGCTATATACTCATACCTCTCACCTAAGCCTAACATCTAAAGCCGAAGGCCTCGACCGAGCCATCTGCCGGGTCCGGGGCTCAAACCGGTCTGACGCACTCACATTCGTCGCGGCCATCTTCCACTGGTCCATCTTCAGAGCAGATTGAGGTGACAACCTTGGCAGGTCCTCCGCCACCGACGCCACCACGGCGCCAAACGGCGACCTCCACCTACGCAAGCCTTGGCAGGTCCTCCGTCATTGACACCACCACGACGCCAGCCGATGACCTCCACCTACGCGACTCCATCTCCAAGCAACGGACGTAAATCCATGCTAGGAAAGGGCAGCACCATCGCCGTCGCCCATCACCCACAAGCGCCACCCAACCCCAAGGTTCCCAAAGCGGCGCTTTCAAGAAGGGAACATCGCCGTGAAGGTGAAGTGAGGAGATCAGTCCATACCGACGCCTTCAAGGAGGGAAATGACACCCTCAGGCGTCGCCGTCGGCGCGGCCGATCATGGCTGGCCAGGGATTTCGCCCGAACTAGATCTCCGCCACCAACAGCACCTCCTGTATAGAACCGGCGACCAAGAGGAAGCGCGGCCCGACCAGGCTGGCCCGCACGCCGAACATGGGAGGAAGGGGGGCGGCAGATCGCGCACACCGACCACCGCAGAAGCCGCCACCGGCCGCGAACGACCACCGGATCCCACCGCCCGTACGACCGGGACACCGGATTAACCACCCGCACGGCTGTTAGCCGACCGTGCCTTGCCAATGTAGCCGCCGCTCTAGATCCGGGGTTCCCCACACAGAAGCAGGGCAACCGAGGCCCGCCGCCACCATTCTTGGCGCCCCGGGCTTGCCCGGCGGCTGCCTCAGGTGGCGGAGAGGGAGGGAGGAGGGGAGGGGATGAGGAGGAGGGGCGGCTAGGGTTGGGAGGAGGAGGCAGCTAGGATTGGGAGGAGCTCGAGCAAAGGAGCACAGTGGATTAACTGTTCAACTGTCCGAACCCGTGATGGATGCTTGCAGAGCAGACACACACCTGAGCCAAAGAAAAAGCAGATACCTGGACATGAAGTGAAGCGTATGTTTAGAAGCCCAGAGCTAGCAGGGTCCTGATCTGGATCACAAACGAGACGACTGATCAACCTGTCCGCGTGTAGGCCTCCTTCGTCACGTCTAACCTTTCCTTTTCCTGCTATGTAACGTCCACGTGCATGCACATATACTCCCTTCGTTTCTAAATATAAGTCTTTTAAAATAGTATTTCAATATGAACGGAAGTACATGCACGGCTTGTGGCTGCATGCACCCACGTGCAGTTTTCAGTCCAGTGGAAGCATGCAAAGTTCAGGTGAGATTCCCAGAAGAAAAAAAAGGTGAGATACCCAGAAAAGAATATATGCAGGCAGGTCAATAACGCATGATGATCTACAAGGATGAACTGTATCACCAGAGAGTACCCATCACCAGGGAAACTGTTATCACAGGACTAAATCTATACATGTAATCAATATAATAGGCCTTTTTCTAAGCCTTAGACCTAGGATCGGTGTAGGCAACAATTGTTTTTAATACTGCATTGCATTGGTAACTAGTGTCTTGAACCTGAGACCTCTTGGGTTCGATGCCATGTTAAAATCATCCACTGGGCTTTTTTTAATTCTTTTTACTAACTAATTCATCCAAAAGTCCGAACCGATAAAGAAGAGCAGGCAATAATTTCAACATGCCGACGGGGAAGGCAGCTCGTAGATGGCCATCGCTTGCTATTTTTAGACCAAAGGGAGCCATTCCCAGTAAAAGTAGGGACGGACGCATTCATGGCACACCAACCACCACACATGCCGATTGCACCTGCTCAGTCTATAAAAGCCAGTGTCGCCGCCACCAAACCCTAAACTACCCCGTTGCCAACCCCAATCGAGCCTCTCCCACGACCACCCAGACAATGACCAATCTTGCATACCCTTATCCACTACCCGTCGCTGCATCCGTTGCCACCCGACGCCCCCGTGCCACCCCATCGCCGCCTCACACCCTTCTTTGACTCCGTCGGCCTTCCCTCTTTGATTGGCCATCCGCGCCATCTTCTTCGACCTCGTTGTTCCACACAGTCTGCGCAGTCCTATCCAGAGAAGACATGCCAATGACACTGCCACCGCCATCGAAGTACGCGGCCGAGTTCTGGCACAAGCATTTCGGCCGTCGTGGCTCAGGACTTTCTACATGGCAAAGGATGTGTTGCGTGCCTATGATGCTACAGTTGTCCGCCTCTTCAGGGTACAGGCAATGCTCGGGTGCTGCCACTGCCCTCGAAGCTCGCGCCCCAGCGGACATGTGTATCATCTCTCGGGTGGAAGAGCTGGAGGACAAGGAAGCGGAGGAGCAGCAGGAGGCCGAGCACATCAACCTGGAGTACATGGTGAAGCTCGTCCAAGACAAGCTGGAGCTCGTCGCCATTAGCATGATGGTCTTCAGGTCCTTCCAAGATGAGTGTGAGGTTGAAGACAACCGCGCCAATCTCGCCCGCCGTGACGTCAAGAACAACGGGTACTACGAAGAGCTCAACGAGCTATTAGAGGTGTCGGAGGGGGGGGGGGAGGAGAAGCCATTTGGGAGGCCCACCACCAACGACAACATGACCGTCCCCTCCGTGGTGGGACCGGTCATTATCGCATCTTCCGACTCATCCTCCAACTAGGACAGTGGGTTGGGTTCAGACATGTAGGAGTATCTTAACTGCCTTGACGATAAGTAGAGCTAGGTACCATGTTGTGTTCATATGTTTAGATCGATCGTATGGTAGGTCGATATAGATTTCGTCGTAAGATACTCCCTCTGTTTCTAAATATAAGTCTTTCTAGAGATTCCAATAGGGACTACGATGTATATAGACATATTTTAGAGTGTCGATTCACTCATTGTGCTCCGTATGTAGTCACTTATGAAATCTCTAGAAAGACTTATATTTAGGAACGAAGGGAGTAGTATTTATGGACTGTTTAATTATGGTATGTTAAGATGTTAATGACGTACCGTTAACGAATTATGGAAAGGAGTCGTTTAAATTTGTGTCAAAATTTTTTATGTTAACTAACTTATAATTAAGGGGTATGCTAGGTCCGGAACAGTGATTTCCATGTTACTTTTTTTAGAGAAATGGGGTAGGGAGAAGAATTTCATGTTTTAGGGATCTGTTAGAGATGCCCTAACCTTTGATCTAGCCTTAGTGATTGGTCTAGTGGGAATATAATTCTGGTATCCCCCGGTTGGCTTTTGCAAGAAAAAGACTACCCAATAGCATGATGGGGCGTGTAAATTACATCCTGTAGCCATGATGTAGCCAGTGGATGTCCTCGTGTGGTACCTGCCCGTAGACCCGAGGGGGCACCCACTGGCAATTGTTATTGTGGCTCCCAGATTTAGCAAGTGATCTTCCGAAAAATGCGAACAGCGGCCGCGCTGCAGGCAGGCCGCTATCAGGGCCGTCACAGCACCATATGGATCCGTGCTGCCAGTGTGTATCTCACGTATTTGATTTATTTTTGGTCCGTATTGAAGCAGTCAGGCCCCACGCATATGCAAAAGGACCTAGCCCTCTGACGCCAAGCTGACATGTACGTCGCTGGAGAACTGTACGTCCTTGTTCGTGGGGACCTGTACGCCATGTGCATGCATGCCGTGGAGCAACGTTGGCTAGCGGAACCAGTTTGTCAAGTGCGGACGTGGAGCATTGGCGGCCAGCGAAGACCCAAGTTCGTTCACATTAGCTATCATTTCACTAAGCAAGTTTAATCTGTTTCATGTTAATTCGTCTGTCCGTTTTGACCAGCAAATGCAGCACTGTCGTTGTGTTTAAAAACCATCACCACTAACCTGGCACTTCAGTTTTATCTGCTCCACATGGTAGAAAATCGGAACAGCTTAGCCACATGTGCTTTGTGTGACAGAGCAAAAGTCTTCCCTAATCAGGCAACTGTGGCATGCTTACGTCTAATGGTCAATTAGCATTAGCGAGTTAACTTTTACGCGAGACGCTCGCTCCTGTGCAATGCACAGCGTTGCGCCGCGCAATGTGGTTCACTTTCCACCGTCATGTCACGTCAGAAAGCAGGTAAGTTCGTTCACCACTGGCCATCATTCGTTAAGCAATGCAAGACAGTTTCATATTCACCCGCAAAAAAAAGAAAAGACAGTTCATATTAATGCGATTACTCCGGCTGCACCAACAAAACGCGCCAAGGTTAGACTGTTTTGTGTTTAAACACCATTACGTGGGAATCGATTTTAACTGTTTGACACGTTAGTAAATCGGCATAGCTTGGGCACATGAGCTCACTAATGAAAGCATCTGATAGAGCAGACAATTCTTAAACATGCATTTAGTTTTGACTTATCACGCCACAACGGCACAGTCATGCTCACGGTGAACACTTCTAGTTGGTTGGAACAGTTGTGCGAGGTGCAGCGTCTTGTCACGTCTGCGAATTTACTACGCATCCTCTCTGATGGATTCCTCCATGGAGAGCGAGAGCGAATGCAATGCACACTCTCCCAGCCCCACATGGCTACCCATCCCCTAGGCATTAAATTCAACTGTGACCTTGTACATGGCAAACTACCCTGCGAATGCCTGCCCCAAGCATGCTAGCCGCAGTTGTTGTCAACTCACCTGCACGCAGCTAGAACGTGCAAACGTGCACTGCTAGGCATGGGCACTCACACTTCTCTCGAGATCCACAAACCACTTTCCTAATCAAACGACCAAGCCAAAACCTTGGCACCATGACAACTCAGCAAAAAACCAACGACACAACAGGAGCACCCCTCCAGCAAAGGAGGGCAGTATTTAACATCACAATTCTGTACATGAAAAAATGCAGCGCCAGAATACAAAAAAAAAGAACGCACAAGATTCAATTGAAACATAGCAATCGGCTCACAACAATGAATTTTTTTCACCCAACTAGCAGTGTTCAACAAACCGGTCCAAGTCCAATGTAAAATCAGATCACACAGTTCGCGATTACATGAAAAGGCACATAAATAAGAAAGGAATTCGTGAGAGTTGAAAACTCTTTGACCAACAACAGCAACCATCTAAAAAAAAGTTAGGCTCAAATGGTCCAGTGTCCTTACAACACACAATTCAGCGGTGTCCGAGAACACCACATCCGAACATTTCAGCAATTTCCTTGGCACCTTCGGCAAATCTCCTCTATCAAGACATGTTGATGTTGTGCTTTTGTTTCATTGCATTCTACAAATCTTGCAAAAGCGCGACCTCTTCAAATGCTGCTCATAAGGCGGTTTAATCCTAACCCTGCATCATATTTTGAACAAAACAGACAAGCAAGCGAATCAAAGGTGGGACCAGGACTAGTTGCCAACACACACATCCTTCACTTCAAATGCCTACTAGCGTATGTTCATGGGCGTTCCATTCATCATCGCCTGCTGAGAAAATGAAAAAAAAATTATGGCTAACCATAAAAACATAATTACAAGTGAGGCAACTAAAAACAGACTACAACTAAAAGAAAGCTTCATATTTGTATTCTGAAAATGTGCAGAACAAAAAGAAACTTCATTGAATTTCCAGGCTAGCGGCACATCCTAAACACTGCCTTTTCTGTTTAAGATAAATCTAACATTTTTTAGTTCCAAATACACAACCAACTACCCATGATTAATTCAAGAATGAGAGGGTGGACAGAACAATAGATCAAACTTCTCTAGATATACTGCACATGACCGGTGAATCCAAGTCCGTCGCCGACAAGTACATCGCTGGATCTAAAGCCGTCTGGTTTTCCATCACGGCATTCAACTAGACCAAAGCAATTCATAAGAAAGTGTTTCGAACACAACCGCAGTGCATCATGCCTAATCACAACTAGCTTGAGATCCACTTCAGATATTCCTGACCACCCTAAATTCAGTGCACCATGACCATTTCAACATACATCACGTACAAAATAAAACAAAATCCAGAATGTGATGCATCTCGTAAAACAACACAGCACTAAATTGCGTACTGATTTTAACCAAGACACGGCAAGGCAATGAATTCTGCATTTTTTTCTTCAGACATGCCAAAAACTGAATCGCATGGTAAAGCAAGAATCAATCCACCAAAAAAGAACCACAATTGTTGGTTTTGGCCAAGAAACGTTTGTCTCAGAAACATGGGCGTCTAGCATTATCTGGGAAAGCAAACTGCACCATACGGTACATGAGAGAGTTGTAGATTCATAATTACCTTATGGTCCCGCCACCAGTGGCTTCTGAGCAAACGTCAAAGCCGGCGTCCCCGCACAGCTGTGTGCCCTCGCCGCGGCGGCCCAACTGACAATCGACGATATTGATGGAATCTCACGACTCCACGGGGAGGACATCAGGAATGAGCTTTGCCATCCCAACACGGATCCTGCAGAAAAGGGGGTGGTGACGCAAACAAATTCAAATTGATAGAATGAGACGCGGATCTAAACGAAGCCATGACGGACGGTCAATAAGAAGACGAACCCATGGCACTCAACACAAATTGAGCACATCTCGCCATAGATGAACAAAACAAAAAGCACAAGTATAGGATGTGTTCCAACCTGACAACGGAAACAATGGAGAAAATGATTGCCCCCGGCCAGATCCATGGATGAGGACCGCCTGCCCTGCAGATCCGGTGTTGCGCAAGCTCGAGGTGATCTGGCCGCCGCAGTGGAAGACGACGTGGGATCCAGGTGGTTTGGCCGCCGGAGTGGAAGAGGACGAGTGCTCCGGCCGTCGCTTCGGTCGCACGCGCACAGCCGGCGGCGCCAAACGCGGCGTTTGGGACGCTCATAGAATCCTGAGACTCCATTGGGAAGAGGGAACTGAGAAATCCCCAAAATCTATGGCGATAAAATGGAACTTGGTACCAAGTAGGGTTGGCCGGAGGTGGAAGAAAACATACCCGTTGATCTCGACGCCATTGACATCTTGCCGGAGCAGCACAGTCGCCGATGTTCGCCAAAGTGATGCAGATTGGGAGGGAGGAGACGACCAGCTGCGTGGCTCTCGTGTATTCCACGCAGCCCCGTCGTGACAAGATTCTCTGGCCTGTGCTGTTTCGAACGAGTGGTCATGGGCCTTGATTTCGGTCCAGGCGAATGACGCGCGGGCACAGATGCTGGGGATGGGCTGCACACAATACGCCTACACATATCCTAGGCGTATCGCCGGTCGTATTCCCCTGCATAGGCCTGCCATCCACTGACAAAATTCAGATCCCCAGGCCCAAAAGGATGCCCAGGATAGCGGCCTGCCTGGTGCTCGTCCGCTGAAAATTCGCACTCATGATCTTCTTCCTTCCATGGCCACCACCCTCTTATAAAACTCGGTCGCTACTGGCCGCCACCAAGAGCTCACAGCTCCTCGTTTCACCATTTTTTCCGACTAGTGCATGGAGGCTCAGGCTCTCCCAGCAGTTGAAGCAGCTCCCCTAGACCTGTCTCTCACACTGGCCCCCATGTCTCCTTGGGCTGTTCTTCCTTCTGGCAGCCGTGGCCGCCGCAGAGGCAGCGTGAGATCAAGGTTCTTCTCTTGCCTCTTCTGCGAGAGGAAGTTCCTCAAGTCCCAGGCGCTAGGGGGCCATCAAAACGCGCACAGGAAGGAGAGGGTCGTCAGCAGCTGGAACGCCCACCTCTACCTCCCTGACCATCCTCGTCCCCCGATGCCGGACACCGCGACGGGGTACCTTGTTGACGACGACGACGAAGACAAGCACCAGAAGCTTGATCTTAGCCTCAA
Source organism: Triticum dicoccoides (assembly GCF_002162155.2). Taxonomy (NCBI): domain Eukaryota; kingdom Viridiplantae; phylum Streptophyta; class Magnoliopsida; order Poales; family Poaceae; genus Triticum; species Triticum dicoccoides. The sequence goes on along the minus strand of NC_041385.1, from coordinate 3,149,466 downwards.
GCTTTAATTAGCTCTAGCTCGTGTGCATGCTGTACGGTATGTACGCTAAGCTAGCTCCCATGTATGTACAGTACGTAAACTGCTAGTTTTTTTTTTTTTGCGAGAAAACTTTCAATCTATTCATCTTCCATCACGGCAGTACAACGAACACTAGAAATAATAAAAATTACATCCAGATCCGTAGACCACCTAGCAACGACTACAATCACTGAAACGAGCCGAAGGCGCGCCGCCGTCATCACCCCTCCCTCGCCGGAGTCGGGCACATCTTGTTGTAGTAGACAGTCGGGAAGTCGTCGTGCTAAGGCCCCGTAGGACCAGCGCACCAGAACAGCAACCGCCGCTGATGAAGAATAACGTAGATCGAAAGAATCCAACCTGAAGACACACGAACATAGACGAACCACAACCAGATCCGAGCAAATCCACCGAGGATAGATCCGCCGGAGACACACCTTCACACGCCCACCAACGATGCTAGACGCACCACCGGAACGGGAACTAGGCGGGAAGACCTTTATTCCATCTTCAGGGAGCCGCCACCGTCTCGTCTTCCTGAGTAGGACACAAACCCTAACAAATTTTGAAGGAACGACTAACAACGGAGCCCTCCCGCCGGCCCTTGCCAGGATCCACCACGCCCCCATGGCCCTAGGGCCATCGGAGACGAGGCGGACCTGCGGCGGAACCGGCGAGAAGCACGAACCCTAGCTTTTCTTAGAGGAGGAGACAGCGGCTAGAAAGAGGCTCTATTCGTACGTAAACTGCTAGTTTTGTGTAATGACTTTGTCCCATGTATGAAATCTCAAGGGCTTCTCATTCTTTGTGTCAAAAAGCAGTGATTTTCTACGTCTTTCCATTGCCCCATGCCAGCAATGGATATGGATTAGAGTTATGATTCTTTCCTAAACAGAACATATCTAGTATCATGCATGCATATTAATTTTCAGTTTTAGGAAATATAAATATTTATTCTATTTGTTCAGATTTACTCACTCCGTTTCTTAATATAAGGCTATTTAGAGATTCCAATACATACGACATACGGAGCAAAATGAGTGAATATACGCTCTAAAATATGTGTTTATGCATCCGTATGTTGTCCGTATTGAAATCTCTAAAAAGGCTTATATTTAGGAGCGGCGGGAGTAGTATTAAATTTTGCCATACATTTATATTAATTTTGGGCATGCAGAGGGCTTTCTCTAAATTATTACTATATTTCAGGGATCTCTCGCAGGAAAAGAAACATTGCTCTTCTCTAAGCCTTCTTTCTGCACCCCCTTGATGTGCCATATGAACATGAATGCGTTTAGCTATTTGAACAATTATTGTCTGTACTGCTTTGTACATTTACAATATGTCAACAAACTAAGCATTCGCCATATCACCTGTCGCGTCTATCTCCCGTGGTTCAACTGTCTGAGGTGAAACAAGACCAAAGGCGTCTGCTGAAATGAGCCACCTCCGACGGATAGATGTTGGCGATTCATGAAAAATACCACGTGAGACAATCACATCTTCAATGGGCCAGCAAAATAATCCGCTAGAGATATGCCCTTTCTCGGCAGTTTCCCTAATCATCCATAATATATCGACTTCAATGACCCATCATTGGGTGGTAAAACTGCCACAAAAAGGCACCTGAACAAGTAGAGATCGTTTGTTATGTACTACCGTATCCTACCCGACTCCGCTCAACAAGACTGGTGTCTGACCTATTTGCATGTGTAATAAAACAATCAATAGAGCATATGATACTGCTACTTGTGTGATCTCACCTTGTTTCTCCTTTTTATGATGTGTTACACTTGGGCATCTATATGAGGCTTGTTCTTTGATGTCATTCTAGAGAAAAATACATGTATGATCATGGGTTCAAGTGTACTCACAAAAAAAAAATAGCATCTCAGTTCAAGTGTACATCAATAGATACATCACACAACCGAAGCCCCTAGTAATTTCCCGTGTACCTAGGTTCCAGAAATTAGGGCTATCATTTTCAATGTCGTTCAACGGAGATTCATTCATGCACAAATTAGTACATGTCTGATAGTGAACACGTATATACGCGTATAGTCATTTTTTTCAGATCAATAATAAAGCAACAAGTGAAATAGGACACACACTGGATTTAAATCAAATTAGAAATAAGAATGAAGCTAAGGCCGAAGCAAATTTCATCATGTTCTAATATCTAGGATTCGTTGCCTTTTGCCTGCGCCAATGAACTACCGAATGAGCACTGTCTTCCAATAGGCCAAGAACGCTATTGAACTTGGTGGAAACGTGTAGTGTACTCGTGTGTCTTGCATGCCCAGACATGGTCTGTCTTTAGAGCTACTACCTCGGTCCTGGTTTATTAGTTCCTTTTGTACTATGATAAATCTCATCATGTTCTATGATAAATTTTGACCTTAAATTTAACTAACACAATGTTAATGCATGTCAAAAAAATAATATAATTGAAAACTATGATAAATTTTGAACTCTTCGACCAGCTCGAGAGGGAAGGCATCGACAAAGACGACAAGGGGGTGATGCCATCTACCTGCAAATGACCACGAGGCAGACCCCTCTGGTGGAGGGGCGATCGAGATCGACCCTCGGACGATGATGACTTCAACGCATACCATGCATGTACAAACACGCCATTTCCGTGATGGTCTGCTGTAGAAGTGAGGAGTAGTAGTGTGATGGTCTATGGTAGTACATCGTTTTAATGTTTATATGTTGAACATTTTGTATTAGCTAGAGTTCAAAGTTTCTGAATATCCAACTAATCATGTTCATACTTGAAAAGTTTAGGGCTCCCGCGACCGAAACCCTCGCCGCCGCCACCTCCCCCTACCCGTCTCCGGCGGGATCCGGTCGCCCTCGCCGGCGCGCGGCCCGGATCCGCCCCCTTCCCCCGCCCCTCCTTCCGCCTTCGCGCCGCCTCCCCGGGAGGCGGCCGGGGCGGCCCCTGCGCCCCTGCTCTTGGCGTCGCCCCTCATCCTCTCCCCTGCCGTCGCCGGTGGGCGACCCCGCTCTGGCCCAGGGGGTGCCGGCGGCGGCTGGATCTCCCCTCCCACGCGCGCGTCCTCCTGGCCCGGGGCAGGGGGCGGCGGCGGTGTCGCTCGGCTTGGCGACGGTCCGGTGACCTGGCGGGGTGGCCGGCGGCGGACATGGTGGCGGCATGGTGGTGCTGGGCGGCCGACGTCGTGCCCCCGGCCCAAATCTGGGCCCAGCGGGCCCCATCTGGGTCCTAGCGGGCCGGCCCCTCGGCGTGGCCATGTTGTCTGCGGCGCGGTGAGGAGGAGGAGCGGCTCGGATATGGGGCATCGGCGCCGATGGGGTGCCGGCAGCAACGCGAAGGCGGGAGCTTTACGGGCCCACGAGGGCTCGGACGGGCCTGTGGGCCCACGGGCCTGGTGTGCTCCTGCTATTGCGTCCGGACGGCTACCGTCACGGACGGTGGAGGTGGGGCCCTCCCGCGTGCCGACGGTGCTGATGCCCTAGTCCCGGCTCTGATTCTTCGCCGGCGCTGTCCCCACTTCGCGGTGCCGTGGTGAGACGGCGTGGGGGCCTCGTGACCGCGTTGGCGCAGGCTGGTGGTTGGTTTGGTGGCTGGATCCGGAGTGCCTGAGGTGTGGGTTGGGATCGGGGGAAACCCTTATCGGCGGGGCCAACGCCGACTCGGTGGCGCCTGTGGGTGCCAGCTGACCTTCCGGGAGGGCGTCGGGGGCTACCCTTCCTCTCGTCTCGTCGTGTACCGGGGGAAACCCTTGGCAGCAGCATTGTCATCGTCGCGATCCTTCTTGGAGGTGTTGATAGGTGCCGGCGCTTCGGAGTCTTGGAGTCTAGTGGAAAATCCCGGTGGGCGCTGCGATTGCGAGGCTTCTTCGTTTTTGTTAATCTGCCGTTGTCGGCATTTGTTTTCTTTTGTTCTCTGTTGTTTCTTTTGGGTGTGACTGTGCTGCTTCCGCCCCAGCACCTATCCATGTATGGTTCGGTTGGTTGCTTTGTATACAAAGTGGGGGAAACCCTTTTTCGGTAAGCATATTTTTCTGGTGCTCAAAAACCCTCTCTCTCCTACCTATAATCGTTTTTGGGCAACAGGTTTTACATCATTTGTTGGAGATGCTCTGATATATCTATCATATGTCATATTTTCACCATGTATATCTTTCACATAAATAAGGAGTCAAAATGTAAAGTTCAAGCCCGTGATAGTGTTCAAACGACATGCATTCTCACATGGCGCATAAAATAGGTGCTAATTTGTTTATTAAACTAGAGGATACCCCGCGAGTTGCGGCGGAACTCAAGAATGATTTAGAGATATATGACAAAATGAAAACATGTAGGTGTGAAATTTATCGGAGTGACACATATTAGCACAAAAAGGTTGACATTGGTGTCTTAGAAGATTCATATAAAAAGAACAAACAATTGATAAAGAAAATACTGATGTGAATCACTCAAAACAAAATGAATGCCAGTTTTCATAGATTAGGGCATACCAAATATAGCTCTGATGATAAAGGCCATAGTAAAATTTTAATGTACACCATCCACAAAAAAAGATTCTTAATGTACACAACATTTAACCAACACTTCCGAGAGAATAATTGCACCAAAAAGGAGCTAACATCTTATATCCATCAGCACAGTGTCCTAATATCATACTTGCATGAAGTATGTTAGGCAGGGAAAGGTTATATGAAATAACACAATTATGAGCCAGCCAATACCGTTAAAACCGAGGTTCTGTAAGACTAAATGTATGTTTACTTGGAGAGATATCTTGGTCCCGTCACCCGCAAAAAAAAAAAGAATAATCTTTCCGTGGTTTGGATGTTTTTGTTTACCAAGGTGTAGTGTTACAGGCAAATGCTTCTGAATTTCTTAGAGTTGGAACTCTGAAGATCAGAGTACTACTTTATAGCACAAACAAACCACCAGTAAATTAGGCCCCTGAGTGGTGGTGACGGTGTTAGAATCAAATTCATTAAGAGTTAGCTCTCTGAAGATCATAGAGTACTTCGGTCATAGCACAAATAAACACACAGCAAAAAGGCCCCTGTTTGGTGTTGATAGTGTGCATAGGATAGGTTAGAGTCAAATTAATTAAATAATGTGTTGTGATCTGAATTTCAAGGTCTAGTCCGCCCTGAGTTTCAATGTTTTTAATTACTTCAAAGATCCTCACTATTTGTCATTTACAAAAGATAAACTAACTGTATTTTGTCCCACAATTGTGAAATTACTTAAATAAGTTGAAGTTAATTTCCGAGTCTCACCTCTTCCGACCGGTGCCCAGTGGTGACGTCAGGTTCGCCGGTGTTGCAGCTGCACCCATGGATGGATGGTGGCGGATCGGACAAATGAAAAAAAGAATCACATTGTAGATATCCACTATTTTATATCCAAGTGAAAGAGCTTTGTAAAATCCATCTATAGCCTGGACTGAGAGTGTTCGAGGTGTGCGGGGCAGAGGCACAAATGGTAAAATAAAATCCATATCAAATGATGTGTCTTTGTCCCCACACCATCCAAAGAAATCAATGGACAACAAATTTGAATCGTCCTAGAAAAACCAGACACAAATATTCTGTATGTATATTATCACTCGATCCTAAATACGGACCATATACAGAATCATGTAAACAACAATTCTCGTAATGCTTGCCAACTGTTCCACGCAATGAACAGAAGCATTACTATTTAATGATGTATGCTAATACCACATCTAGGCCCCCATTAAATACGACTAGAAACCCATTAAAGGGCCAGGATTCAGGCCCGCAGAAGGCCGAGTAGGCCCACAGGCACATAGTGACAGAATTGGCCCGTAAGCCTGCATTTGAGAGGAGCTCGAAGTGGTGAGCGCAGCCGCGCTTATAAACCACTGTCGAAGCCTCTCGGCTAGCGAGGTGGGACTAAACATCCCATTGAACCGCGCCAGTTCTTGCACAGACCTTTAGTCGCGGTTGGAGAGGCGGACCGCGACTAAAGGGTACCTTTAGTCGCGGTCCGCCTCTCCAACCGCGACTAAAGGGTCTTTCTGCGCGGGAACGGAAGCGGCGCCAAAACCCTTTAGTCCCGGTTGGGGAGGCGGGCCGCGACTAAAGGGTACCTGGATTATTAACCCGGACCCTTATGTACCTAAGACCACAAAGGTACCGGAGCCATCACTGAAGCCTCTCCCCACAAGGCCTTGGGAACGTAGTGCCGAGGAAGTCGACGCGGCCGCGGCTGCTGATTTGGAGAAATGGAAGGCGGACTGCAAGAAGAAAAGAGAGCCCGAGCCCAAGCCAGTATTTTCTGATGAGCAAAAGAAGTGGGCTAAGTCATTTTTGAGCACACCGTCCCAAGCCGCGAAGAATCTGCCTAACGACTATGCACGTGAACTTCGCAGGCAGGCACTCATGTCCAAGGAGAACAAAGAGCGGGAGAAGGCCGAAAGTAAAAAAAGCGGGAAACAAGTTGCCCAGCTCGGGGAACAAAGTAAACAATCGATTGCCCCGCTTATAGTGGAAGCCTTCTGTCCGGATGCCCCCGAGATCATACAAGCTGCGGCAGCACAGGGATTGACTGTAACGAGTGCCAGAGAACAAGCGGCCAACTTAGGTATTACTCTTCGTGAATTGTTAGGCCTTGATGAGGCGCCAGTGAAGGAGGTAGTAATTACATATGTCAAGAATGGGCCTTTCGTCGAGCCTGCGCAGGAAAAGGATCTACCTCCACAAATGAAAGGTCTGCTGAAATGGTACAAGGGTTACATAAAAAATAAAAACGCCAAAGAATATATTTATGCGGAAGTTAGACATGAGCATCACTTCAAACATTACTATGTACAAATTGAACTGAGTGAATTGTTCCAGCTTTTCAATCTGCGCGAGCTCGATAAATCTATCATCAGTTGCTACGTTCTGTAAGTGATTTATTAATTTCTACCCCATCTCGTTCATATTGCCTGCACTATATATATGTCCTAACTATATTGTTGTGTCCGCTATTATACATGCAGAATGAAGATTAAGGAATGCAGAGTAAGGAACATCCATGATGTTGGGTTCATTGACCCACACATCGTTAATGGACATGTGTTGGAGCGTTACCCCGCCGACGTGGAGGCAGACCTGTGGCAGTTTCTTACAAAGCAGGAACTCAAAAGTGATATTCTATTTCCTTACCATTTTGAGTGAGTGTTTCTGTCTTAGCACATTCTCTTTTGTTTACTCCATGCATGGTATGTGGCCGGCTAATCGATGAGTTATGCATGACGTACTGTGCATGTATCGTGTCCGCAGGTTCCACTGGATTCTGCTAGTAATTAAAGTTAACACCTCAGAATGTCTCGTCCACGACTCTGTGAATATGGATCCAAAGCTTTGGGGCGGCATGAGAAGAATGCTGCAGAAGTAATTATTTTCATTCATTTGCGCTCTATATCGATCGGCCTATTTCGTTCATTTCCTAATATCAAGTAACTAATTAATAACTCTCTTGTTCATTTAATTTTCTTTGCCTCGTAGGGTTTGGAGACGGTTCGTAGATACAAAGGTCGGTGAATTCAAAAAAGAGCTAGAATTCAAAATGTTAAAGGCTAAGAATGCTGGGGATATTCAGCCACCGGAGATCAATCTATGTGGATACTATGTCTGTGAGATGATCCGGAGATACACCTCTGAGCGGGTTCCGAGTGATACCAATGCTCAGAGGAATAACCTCCGGTGGATGCTTAGTCCAGAAGCTCGCTTCCGACCACTTCAAGAGGAACTAGCTGGATGGTTCAGCAGGGAAGTCCTCCATCCTAAAGGAGAACACTATTACGAGGACGTAGAACTTTATATGCATTAAATCATGTATGGAAACTTGTTCAAAATTGTATATGGTCATCCGATGATATTGAATATATATTGTATATTCCTCTTGAATTCTTTTTGGTTCTAATTTCAAATTTATTTGAAATTGTACATTCATATGCATGTATGTAGTACCGTAGAATATATGAAACTCCTTCAAAATTAAAATAAAGCACAAAAGAAATAAAACAATACAAATTAAACAGAAAACAGGTTTGGGGGGGGGCTAAAACCCTAAACCTGCGGCGGCCTTTAGTCGCGGTTGGCCAGAAGAACCGCGACTAAAGGTCCTCCGCCCCGACGGCCACCTGGCGCCCACGTGGACGGGCCTTTAGTCGCGGTTCTTAAGCAACCGCGACTAAAGGGGGGGGGGGCCTTTAGTCGCGCTTATTTGGTCGCGGTTGCGCAACCGCGACTAATGGCAGTTGCGAACCGCGACCAAAGGCCTTTTTTCCACCAGTGAAATCAAGGAGAAGAGGAATTACTGGAAGAAATTGATGAGACTATCTACTACTCCCTCCGTCCGAAAATACTTGTCATCAAAATGGATAAAAAGGGATGTATTTAGAACTAATATACATCTAGATACATCCTCTTTTATTCATTTTGATGACAAATATTTTTGGACGGAGGGAGTATCTAGGAACCAAGAACTTGAAGATGGCACCGGAGCACATCCAAGCATGAGGGCTAATACGATGAGGCATTTCATCTCTATTCATGATAATTAGTTTTGCTAATGGTGGCGATGGACTATTTGAACGCACTAGGTGTCTTCCTGGAGCACAGTAGATGGGACTATTGAAATGCCATGCACCCATGATGGAGACCTGACAGACACCTGACCTGAGCCAAGAAAGCTTTGCAGATATATCTGTGCCTGAAGTAAGGTGTGTCTTGGCCATGCCACTTTTCACCATGTCACTGTAAGTCGCATGTAAGTCTGGCTGTTTGTTTCTCACATGATGCACCTGGAAGTGTTCCTCCTGCCTCAAAAGAAATGGAAGTTTATTTCTTTTCATCAAAACCTTACACACCACACAGTCACTAGGACAATAAGATAATGATGCATATGGCCGTCGACATGGAGCACTACTGGCCAGAGAACTGTTAAAGATTCCCCGTTCCTTTTCCCTTTGGTGGCTATGATCTTAAGATCCGAAGCCACAATGACGCTAGTAGATCATGTAAGGCCAACCTCCCGGATATAGCAAATGGTAGCCTTCCTTTCATGCCCGTCCATATGGCATCGCCACGTACAGTACTTCATGTCTTGGATTTGATGCTAAGTTTCGTAGTCCCTTGAGAATAAGACATGAGGCTGGGCATATGACACTAGTCTAAGTTACTACCTTCATAGTGCAAAGTAACATAGTAGTTGTGTCATAGATGGCTTCACTTATTAGTTTGTAGACTCATCTTTTCTTGGAAAGCGTCATGTTACAGTAACATATTATGTTACTCTAAACATATATCTCCTCATTAAATATATGCCACATAAGCAAATTTGTCTTGGACTGCGCTATGTTACTAGCTAAGTTACTCCCACTATGACTAGCCTGATGAGAACTCATGGTCGACAAGGATCACTACTACCAAAGCCACTTTACTACTGTGCGCATGCTGCTGATGGACCTCCAAGTCCTTTGTCCTTAGCGTGCTACTGCCCTGCTTGCAATAGATTTGGGAAATGCTAGGCTTCCTTTCATGGCTGCAAACCTCGCCACTCTAAACCATCGTACAACTAGGCTAGGGAATAAGGTGGAGGTGTCCTCCGGCTGGCCGGTCTGCTCGGATGGAAGCTTCTCATGCCGCCGCGGCTGGGGCGGCAGAGGCGGCAGAGGCAGCAGCTGCTGCTTCTCTAGACCTATCTCTAGCACTAGCGCCTGTGCCACCACCACCACCTTGCTCCTTCTCTCGGGCTGTAGCAGATGCTCTTCTTCCTTCTAGGGGTGCCGGTGGCGATAGCCACGGCCAGGGTGGTGGCTCGAGGCTCTTCTCGTGCCTCTTCTGCGAGAAGACCTTCCTCAAGTCGCAGGCGCTGGGGGGCCACCAGAACGCGCACAAAAAGAAGAGGGCCGCCGGCAGCTGGAACGCCCACCTCTATCTCCCCGCGGCGGCGGCGGCCACCCACCACAACCTGCCCGTCACCGCGACGTCCATGCCACCGGTGACCCGGCCGCCCGCGAGTACCCCCACTAGCAGGCTTGACGAGGACCACGAGCAGCAGCAGCTTGACCTTAGCCTCAGGCTCTAGCTAGTTAGCGTTCTCTAGTGTCAAACCATGCACGTCCGTGCTTTTTTCTTGTTATATCAACTAGCTTGAGCGTGCTTTCAAGTATCTGCGGAGGCAACTTCTTTTTATCATTGGTATTAAATTGCGTGCACTACTCAGCATGTTTTCTGTTTGACCTTGCTGAATTTTGCCCGGAGGAGCAGGAGTCAATTCCACTGAAAATTGGAAACCCTTCCCCCTCCCCCCCGCGCCGCCACCCGCGAGGCGGCCGGGGCGGGCGCCTAGATCCCTCCGCCGCCGGTCTCCCCTCCTCCTCCCTCCTCCCTCGCCGCCGCCAGGGGGCGCGGCCGGGCTTAGCCTGACCGGCGCCGGCGGCGGCGGGGCCCTGCTCTTCCTCCTCCGCGCGTTGGGGGCAACGAGGGTCCCTCCTTCGCGGGCGGGCGGGGGGCACCGCGGCGCGCGGCCCTCCGGCGGCGCGTGGTGCGGCGTGGCCGGCTGCGCGGTGGAGCGCGCCTCGCCGCGGCGGCCGATTACGCCCAGCAGGCGGCGAGGGCCGCGGGCGGCGTGGGCGGCGGCTGGGGTCCGGCTTCGGGCTGCTGGCGGCTGCGGTGGTTCCTCTCCGTCGTGGGCGTGCGGCGGTGGTGCGGCTCGGCCGGTGGCGGTCCGGCGACCTGGTGATGGTGGCCGGCGGTGCGCGTGGTGGTGGTGCCTCCACTTGGCGGCTTTCGGTGTGGGAAGGAAGGGGAGCGGCTTGGACAGGGGCGGCGGAGCCGACGATGTGCCGGCTGCAGCGCGAAGGCGGGAACTTTACGGGCCTCAGAGTTCCCGGCCGGGCCTGTGCGGCCACGGGCCTGGTGTGTTCCTGCCATTGCGTCCGGTCAGCTACCGTCTTCGGCGGTGGAGGTGTTGCCCTCCCGCGTGCCGACGGTGCTGCTGCCTTGTCCCGGCTCCTCTTCTTCATCGTGCCGACCATGCTTCACGGTGCCATGGTGAGACAGCGTTGAACGCTTCGTGTCCGGGTTGGCGCAGGGTGAGGGTGTGTTTGGCGGCGAGCTTCGGAGTGCCTGAGTTGGAGGTTGGGATCAGGAGAAATCTCTGTTGGCTTGGCCGACATCGACGCGGTGGCGCTTGTGGGTGCCGCCAGACCTTTCTGGAGGGCGTCGGAGCTACCCTTCCTCTCTCCTCACCGTGTACCGGAGGAAACCCTTGGCAGCAGCGTCGTCTTCGTCGCGTCCCTTCTTGGAGGTGTTGATTGGTACCGGTGCTTCGGAGGCTCGGAGATTGGTGGGAGAATCTCCGGTGGGTGTAGCGGCCACGAGGCTTCTTCGTTTCTTTGTCGATCCGCCGTTGCCGGCGTTTGTTTCTCTTGTATTTTTTCTTTCTTTTCTTTTGAGCGTGACTGTGCTGCTTCGCCCCAGCACCTATCGTTGGATGTTTCGGTTGGTTGCTTTGTATACAAAGCGGGGGAAACTCTTTTTCGTTAATTTTGCCTGGAGTAGCTTTGCAAAAAGGAGTAGCTCAATAACGCATGTTAGTCGACAGGGATATATCACTGCCAAATTTTTACTACGTACTCTCCTCCTCCAGAAATACTTGTCGGAGAAATAGATAGTATTTTCGGACAGAGGGAGTACTACCTTGTAGCCATGATAGATCTGCCTGCGTGGTTGGCTATAGCCGGGGTGAGCCCACCCATATGATCTTTAGCTAGGGCCGCCGCTTGCAGAAGTGCGTGTCCTAGATCTAGCAAGTGTCTGGCTTCCTTTCATGGAGAAGATGGGATCTTTTCCCTGGAGAGGTGTCCAAGATTCTGCTGGTCCAGGAGAAATGGGGTTCAACATAGTAATGATGGCATTTTTCACTCACTACCAAACTAATGCAGCTGTACTTCCACTTCTCTAGCCATGATCGATCGACGCTGGACGCGCCCTGCCGTTCCTCCCTACGTGTTCCTCCGTGGTTCGCCATGGCTCACGGGAGCAGGGCGCCTTGGACGTTCGACGTTAGTGCCACTCGCAATAACTAATGCGGATAGTTCCCAGATTTAGCAAGTGGCATATTTCCTTTCCTACCTTGCTCCTCCCTATAAACCTGCATCATCAGAGCTCAGACTTGAGGTTGTATGTGTAGGCTAGAGGGTGAAATCCATATGTAGGAGAAGCAAAGCTGGCAGGTATGCAAATATCCCCGTGTCGGTATGTCAAGATACCCGCTCATATGGACTCGGTGCGGCAAATCCCATCAGGCGTCGCCTATATGAGTGTCAAAAGAATATCCAAACAAATTGAGTCGTGCTTGCGAGATCGGGACGAGCACCAAATCAATGGTTCATGTGGCGTCGCGCGCTAAAACAAAAATTGAGACCCGCTTGCGAGATCAGGACGAGCATCGAATCAATGGTTCATGTCACGTCACACGCTCAAACAAGAGCGGGCACGCTCGCTCTTCATACTTTCCGTTTTTTGTCTCCATTGATACTTAACCATGCACTGACCCATTGTGTGGGGTTTAGCCCCTCCCAACGCTCCACCTTGTACATGTGCTAAGGCTGCCATGTAGGCAAAAAGTCTGATGTGGCAAGGTAATTAAGAGAAGAGAGATGAGTGTGGTGACCCAGGAAGAAACAATGCCAAGCACGAGAACCTAGGCAAAACACTTAAATTGGAAGGATCCCACCAATCCGTGAAGAACTTTAGTTGCAAAATCATTAAATGAAGGATGCTTAGCACCAACAAGTTAAGCATCGCATTGGGGGCTTTAGTTGCTAAAGTTTTTAATGTGCTTAGCACCTCATGTAAGCACCAATGCATTGGAACTAGTCTTAGACGCCCGGAGTAGTAACCTTTGATCCAGCCTTAAATAATTGGTCTAGTGAGAATATAGTTCAGGTGGCCCGCTGGTTCGCTTTCCCAGAGAAAAAACTTAATGAACTTTTTTTGAGGTACTCAATGACCTGATGCTGATGGCGTGTACATTACATTACATCCTGTAGCCATGATGTAGCCAATGGATGTCCTAGTTGGTATACATGTTCTTTAATTCGGTAGCTGCCCGTAGACCGGAAGGGGCACCCAGATTTAGCAAGTGGTCTGCTTCCTTTCATGGCCACCAGCCCCCTATAAAACTCAGTTGCCACCAGCCGCCAATGAGAGCTCACACCTCGTCTCACCATCTTCTCCGGCAAGTGCATGGAGGCTCAGGTTCCCCCTGAAGCTGCAGGATCTCCTCTAAACCTGTCACTCACTATGGCCCCCGGGGCCCCTTGGTCTGTTCTTCCTTCTGGTCACGGCGGTCGCCGTCGCAGCGGTGCGGGATCAAGGCTCTACTCTTGCCTCTTCTGCGAGAGGACGTTCCTCAAGTCGCAGGCGCTGGGGGGGCACCAGAACGCGCACAGGATGGAGAGGGTCGTCGGCAGCTGGAAGGCCCACCTCTACCTCCCTGACCATCATCATGCCGCGGCAGCCGCCACCGGTATAGCGGGTCTTGACACCCACGATGACAAGCACCAGAAGCTTGATCTTAATCTCAAGCTTTAATTACCTCTAGCTCGTGTGTATACTATGCAGTACGTACGGGGCAAGCTTAGCTCCATTGGCCATTGCTATATACGGTCACTAGCATATGTGCGCCTTGTCCCTTCGTGTATGGAAGGCTTTTCTCATTCCTAGCTTCGAAAAGCAAAGAATTTCTTCACCCTTCTGCATGGCGCCCACCAGGATGAGAATTATGACTAATTCCCAGGCTGTTGCATTTTTCCTATGCGCCCACCTGCATGTATACGGAACCACATCCGTCCTCCTTTTCCATGAAGGCGCAAACATGGTTATATACATACTTTTTTTCAAGGCTTTCGGAGTCCAAACATAATTTTTTGTAAGTGATCCCCAAACAGAATTGTTAACAAAGCTGGTTTTCCATTACCATCTTCTTAAAACGGGTTTCGGTAAAATTGTTTTTAATTACTCGCTAGCCAAACAACTACTAAAAGGAACATATCCAATGACATACATGTATATTAATTTGCAAAATATAATTAATAGACATGTATGTCATTGGAATCCTCGCCTATTTGTATGTGTCGTAAAACGATCAACAGAGCATGGTACTGCTGCTTGCATGATCTCACCTTCATTTTCTTTCTTTTTTCGACGTGTTTCACTTAGATATTTGGATGAGGCTAGTACATTGATGTCATTCTAGAGCAAAATGCATGGATGCTCATTGGTTCATGGATGGCTTGCTAGCCAAGTGTTAGGGGAGCAGTTGTGTGCTCGCGCTGGTTCGATCATTGTGTCTCACATTTTCTTCTTATCAATTAATTAATAAAAAACACATAGGCTCCTTCCCTATTGGTCTTTTTTTTCTGGATGATGATGGTTTCCAATGTACCCACTTTGACAAAACAAAAACACATTTAGCATCTCATTTTCGGACAGGTCATTTTTTGTTAAATAATCTGACCATTTGTTACCATTTTTAGAATCATTTGTGCCTTTTTCTTTCCGAGCAAATTCGTTCATGTCTGATAGCGAACACATATGAATATGGTCCCTATTTTGGATCAGTAATAGAGCAACGAGTAAAGTAGATGAACGCACTGGAGTTATATTAAAGAAATAAGAATGGAGCTAAGGCCGAAACAAATCTCATCATGTGCTAATATCTTGGATGCCATTGCCTTTTGCCTGCACCGATGAAGTGCCGAATGAGCACTGTCTTGCATGCCCAGACATGGTCTTTATACTTGCATAGGAAGGATTTGACTAATCAGTCTGTGATACATTTTTGGTCTTTGGAGGCATCTACTTTTGGTCATGTTTAGGTTTTCTTAATATGTGCCGACATGCATGTATGGCTGTCTGCACTCGCACGTAACACCGTTAGTATCCTTTGTCCTAACTAAATGGCCTTCATTGGCACTTAATTAGTCTACTGCCCCTCAAAAAACAAATTTATGTCTCTGGCACACCCCTCATCTAGAATGCCACGTTCAAATTAGTCCATCAGAAAACTATTTGAACGCGACATACCAAAAACCAGAAGCATGGTCGTTGAACTACTGTAAAGTGTTGAACCTGTGATGGAGACCTGACACACACCTCTGTGGGAAAAGCAAGATATCTACACCGGAAGTGAAGTGAGGTGTGCCTTAACGATGTCCAGACAGGGACATGGGCAGGGACACATTGATCCATCTGTGGAGGTAGGCGCCTCTTTTCGTCGTCATGTCTAGGTTTTCCTGTTCTGTGCCTTTCTCCCACAGAGAAAAAACCGGAAGGTTTTCTTTCCATATCACACGTAAACATGCTACGGGTAGGGTCAAGGACACATTCATCAAAACATATAACTAACGCACATGGGCACACAATAATAAAATAGTATTAGCAAGCCCAATAATGGGATGATGTGTGAACTGAGAATAGCTCAGATGGTCAAGTTCCTTGTGATGAAACCAGCCCACCATGATTTAAGTATTAGAATTGGCACTGCTGCTCGTATTTTCATGAATTAATTTCATACTTTCGTAGGGCTGGGTGTATGTGCGTGTATATGAGCATCTATGATTGTATTGTTTTAAAATAAACGCGATGAAGCACGGTCATCAACACACATCACTAGCCACCAAATTGCTAATGATATCCACATCTTTTCTCTTTTTGTTGCAATGATCTGCAGATCTGTAGCCATGGATAAATGTAGCTAGGGCGGGAGGTTCCTATGATATATATATGGCTACCCGAAAGATTTAGCAGGTGCTAGCCTTCTTTCACGCCCATGGCATCTCCACCTACTCCTATTCAATTGCCCTATCTATCTCTAAAGTTCAAATCCATGCAGTAAAGCTCGTGCAAGCTCAGCTTAGCTAGACGACGGCGGACCATCTCTTTATATTAACTATGTAAAACATTTGTGTTTGTCATCCTCTTTTAATAGTTGGCCCCAGCTTGCAGTGTCCCCTAGTAGCTGATACTTTCGCTCTGCGAAATTGTGTCTTTCTTTCTTTCTTTCGCTTTTTGGCTTGTTTTGTGTTGTCGTCTCCATAGACCTCTTTTTATTTTAATCGTACAAGAAGAACTTCAGTGGACATGGTTATTGCTTTATCTATAAAGTGGGACGAAATTCTATTCCGAGTATAAAGCAAATCAGGAAAGAGTACGAAAATCAGCAAATATAGTACAAGCTTGTACAAACATGTGCATGGAGATGAACTAGTCAACAAAATAGTAATTAACTCAATAATCCTAAGCTTATCAAAAGTTGGCTTACAAATTGGATACATACGTAATTGAATTTTAATGAGGGTCCCCGTGTAATTTTAACCATACATCTCCACCTCATCCCATATGTTTCATCTGTATAACAAATTCAATAGATGTAGCATTATTCATAATTAGCTGGGACCTAAAAGGAGAGCTCCACACTCATCTGGGACATCCAGACCGTGAGATCACATCGGTTATGGCCAGGATTGCAAGTAAAAATTATGTTGGGTAATGGCCGTAATATTCCTCTTTTTCTGTCGTCACTTTTCTCGTATGATTCCAACTGCCTCTGCCTACAAGGATTCGTTGATTCGGCCTCACATGTACACCCCACTGCTCATAGCGCACAATTGGTCATCCACAGGAGGCCCAAATTAATGACCCACACCTCAGTCCCAAGGCCGTCTAAGTTGCGTGACACATGTTTGCATGACACATATTCGATCAAGAGCATCCATGCCTGGTTGGAAGCTAAAAACATCGCTCACCAACTATTCAGAATGGTAGCATTCAACAATTTTAAAAACATACCCACCAGTTTATTAGAATAAACTGCTACTACCTCTGTTCTGGTTTATTGGCCCCCTTCATATTTTGTGTCAAATTTTGACCATATATTTAACTAACAAAATTTTAATGTGTGTCACTAAAAATTATATTATTGGATTTGAACATAGTTTCGGATCATCTTAATTTTGGTACGTATAATTTATATTATATTAGTTAAAATCATGATCAAAATATGACCCTATATACGAGGGGACTAATAAATCAGGTCAGAGGTAGTAGCTATATCTTGGCCAGTTCCACTAGAGTTGGTTTGTGGGATTCACCCCTGTGAATAAAGCACAATAAGAAATTGATGGTCGACAAGGATCACTACTACCAAACTGCTTTACTGCTGTAGACGTGCTGGACCTCGAACTCATATGTCGTTATTAGCTACGGTTGTTGTGGCCCACTTTATGCTTCGTAAAGAAATATAAGATTGTTTAGATTACTATTTTAGTGATCTAGACGCTCCTATACTTCTTTACAGGGGAGTATAAATGGAGGCCACTTCTTTTTGACATTGTTAGTGTACGTTGCCACACATGCATGCACTTCTAAACTGTTTGCGCTACTCCTACCGCTGTATGTGCTACTCCTCCGAGCGGCGGCAATAGTATCATGGGGTGATGGGTATGAACCTGGGCTAGGAATATGTCCATTTTTCCTGCTGTATTCACCACTAATGGACACTGTACATTTGGCTGTTGCCCTCGCCGATATTTAACAGTTGATGAGCGTGAAACCTGTCAGTACGGGGTTTAAGCGTGCACTGGATAATTGTATAGTCGTTAACTTTGATCCAACATTAATTTCTGTTATAGTGGGAATATAGTTATGTGGCCCCGGTTGTTTTTTTCAAGAAAAATACTCAGTCACTAATGGAGTGTATATTACATCTTGTAGCTATGATGTAGCCAATGGATGTCCTTGTGGTTATGTGTTCCCTGGTAGCTTCCCGTAGACTGGAGGGGGCATCCACTGCCAATACTTAATGGGCTCCCAGATATAGCAAGTGACGTGCTTCCTTTCATGGCCACCACCCCCTTTATAAAACTCAGTCTCCACCGGCTGCCACTAACAGCTCACACCTCCTCGTCTCACCATCTTCTCCGATTAGTTCATGGAGGCTCAAGATCCCTCTTCAGCAGCAGCAGCTCCCCTGGACCTGTCTCTCACGCTAGCCCCCATGTCACCTTGGGATAATCATCATTCTCGCGGTGGTGGCGGCCCCCGCCGCAGTGGTGGTACCACGAGAGCGAGGCTTTTCTCTTGCCTATTCTGCGAGAGGAAGTTCTTTAAGTCGCAGGCGCTAGGAGGCCACCAGAACGCTCACCGGAAGGAGCGGGTCATTGGCAGCTGGAACGCCCACCTCTACCTCCCTGAACATCATCGTGAAGCCGTGCTAACCACAGTAACGGCACACCTTGATGACGGTGACGACCACAAGAGGCAGGAGCTTGATCTTAACCTTAAGCTTTGATTAGCTCTAGCTACAATATGTACGTGCTAGTGTAGCTCCATCGGTCATTGCTATATATATACACGTGCACTGCTAGTTTCGTGTAATGAAATAATTTCCGCCACGCATGCATGCCTTGCCCCCCATGTATGAAATCTCAAGGATTTTCTCATTCTTACTTTGGAAAATCAATGATTTTCTTTGACTTTCTGCTGCATGTGTGGACACTGCACTTTAGGGAACATAGCCAGTGTCATGCGTACATGTATATTGATTTTTCGTTTTGCGAAATATAACTAGTTTTTAGTTTATTCAGAAGTAATATTCTATTTAGCAATACATGAATATTAATTGTGAGCATGAGAGAGCTTCTTCTGAATTGTTGTATTCCAGGGATACGGGCAAAAAATATTGCTCATCTCTACGCCTTCTTTCTGAATCACATTTGATGTGCCATGTGAACACGAATGTGTTTAGCTATTTGAGCATTCATTGACCATATTGCTTTGTATGGTGACATGATCGAGATAAGTCAACAAGTTAATCATTTATTGTATCCTCTGTTGCATCTCTCTCTGGCGGTTCAACTGCCTGAGTTGAAACAAGAAGGAGAAGGCCGGCGGCAGCTGGAACGCCCACCTCTACTTGCTTGCGGCGGCCGGGGCAGCCACTCACCACAACCAGCCGGCCACAGCGACGTCAATGCTGCTGGCAACCCGGCCGCCCACGCGTATGCCTACTAGGACGCTTGACGGTGATCACGAGCAGTAGAAGCTTGATCTTAGCCTCAGGCTCTAGCTAGCAAGCAAGCATTCTCTAGTGTCAAACTGTCGATGCACGCCCATGCGTTTTTCTTCTCCTTCTTTTGATCATTATAATTTACGTGCTAGAGCGTAAGTGTGTGCATTCAAGTATCTCTGTGGAGGCAACTTCTTTTGATCATTGTTAATTTACGTGCTAGAGCGCAAGTGTGTGCGTTCAAGTATCTGTGTGGAGGCAACTTCTTTTGATCAGTGTTAATTTACATGCACTACTCGCATGTTTTCTGTTTCACTTTGCTGAATTTTGCTCCGAGTAGCTTTGCAAAAAGGAGTAGCTCAATAACGCATGGTGATCGACATGGATATATCACTACCAAACTGTTACTACCTCTGTAGGCATGATAGACATGCCTCCATGTTCTGCGTGCTTAGCACGCACCCCGCAAAAAGCACAAGTTAGTTTACTTGAAAGAACGGGTTACTAAGGTTTGGAATCATGAGTTACGACAAGTTGGATGCACATATTTATCCGAAAAAGTAATCTGCCGAAACCTATGAACGTGAGATCTAGTTTTGAAATACACACGAATGAAACACAATGGTGAAAATGATTTGTGATTTGGACACATATAGTTCAAGAGATAAAACATGTTGACAAAAAACGAATCAAAGAAAGAAAAAACATTGCTACATATACGTACCACAACATGTCTTCTAGGAGCACAGTGGATGAACATACAAGTGAGCCAAATTAATAAACGGCACATACAGGGTCCTGATTAGATCAGAACGAAGTTGACGATCGACTTGGGCCTCTTCACGTCCATGTTAGTACGAAACATGCATGGCTGATGTCTGTATGCTCTCAGTCAGTCTTCAGTCTAGTGGAAACATGGGTCATATATTGAGAGCAGCGTTTTGGTGCCCAAGCGCAGCTGCTCCAGAAATCCCTCTCGTTGGTTCTCGTATGGGGATTCACAAAAGTCCGTCTGACACTCCTGCGCTGATGCATGGGAAAAACGATATACGGTTCGCGTACACAGCGCACAGTGGACCAGAAAGTTTACCTTTTCATCTGAGCTGTGGAACAGAAGTTTGGTACCGGATGGACGTGTCAACCCAAACCCACCTCGCTGTGGGGCAGCCGTTTTGGAGAACTACAGGTCGTCTCTCGGTCGGACCACACTCAACCCCAAACCCACCTCGGTGGTTCTCGAAACCAGGCGCCGCCGCGGCCAGCTATCGACCGTCACCCACTGCTGTGGGAGGCCGAGGTCACTCCGGCTGACCGGCGATGAAGGATGTTGTCCTGGAGTTCCTGCTTGACGCCGTCGATGGAACCCTGCCCTACTAGGAGATCTAACAGTTTTTCCTAGTCCAGCCGACATGGGCGCCGCCTGACCATGGCTACACCGCCCCCATGGTCGTGCGTTGCAGATTTCCCCTACGAGCAGAGTTCGCAGACAGCTTGGACCACCTGGATCCGGTGCCCCTGGAGGTCCTCCCGCGGATTGCTGACATGAGCGCGGACCCAGCTGAGTCGAATGCTGGCTCCGGGTGCAGCCATCGTGTTGGCGGCGCAAGCCAGGGCAGGCAAGACGGTGACGGGCCCCGTCGGCGGGAGGCTTCTCCGACGAGCTCCGCACAGTCGACAGACACGGTGAATCCAGAGGCGACTGGTGAACGAAAAGGTGCGGCCTGAAGCCATTGTAGTGCACCTGCTATTAACTGTTTTGTTGAATGCTGCTCTGTTTGTCGTACGACCGCATGAAATTTGCTGCAATGCTTTCTGTATGTTCGACTAGCTGAACAAATGGGATGAAGATGTTTGTTCATGTTGTGTGTGTAGGATGCAAACAGGTAGATCTTGGGAACATAGCTTATGCTCACACACCGTAATTGGTCCCATAATGCAGAATTACAAACAGGCATATAGATGCTGCTGAAAATTATTGGAAAGTGGCGAGTGTCAAGGAGGTGTGTTTGTGTGTGTAGTCAGCTAAATGATGAAGTCTGAACCCGAAGTGCACATGTAGAAACAAAGAAGACAAAATCTGATTGTGAGTAGTGTCACTCAGAATTTTGTATCTTCTGCTACACCATTCATACTGAATTTCCCTTTCATGTGTTCCCACCGTGTGTTTCAAATTTTTATGTGGAATTTTGTATAGATTGTAGGCACATGGTTTGTGAGTACTGAAAATATTTGAATATGTTTCTTCAAAAATGTTAGGATGGCACCATGCAATGCGTGGTCCCATCTGATATTCCACCACCATTCTTGAAAGCCAGTGTTTCATTTCCGCCCCCTGTTCCCGTCTGTGCAAACTTACAAAGATAGTTTATCACTGGGAACTCAGTTTATGTCTTGGGAGCGCGCCGTTGTGTGACAGTTTCATGTTTCAAGTTAAAGGTGACATATAGTGCAAAAAAAAGAAAGAATTAGATGTGACATAAGGGACATTACATTCTAGTAGTAGTAGTAGCAGTAGCTTATAAGACGATTGGATTACTAAGTCACATGAGAAATCATTACTTACTAAGAAAAGATGGAGAATTGCGTTTGGGGATATGTATGAATCTTGTGTGTATCCCCCTTTCTCAGCTCCCTGACGGAGACCGTGTCAGTTTTATTTTTTGCTCAGATCACCTTGCATTTCTAGACAAACATGTTTAATTCTAGCCATAGTTTTTACCTACAACTCACAAGATACAAGGACAATTTTTCAGGTTGCATTTACCAGGAACGATGCTCATATTGTATACTTTTATGTATATACTTCATCTTGTATATCAGAAATGATATAGGCAGACAGATTTTAATTTCAGACGAGCGTGGTATCGATGATCAAGTGGTGTTGACAAGCAAATGGAAATGTGGGAAGCCATGCATGGACCAGAAAACAATAGGTGTGGAATGTTGTTGAGGAGCAACAGAAGTAAGTCCCTCGCCCTCCATGTTCCTTGTGGCATTAATTGTATTCTTTGAATTTTTTTTACCCCCTTGTGTTTGCATTAGAGATTAGAGGAGCAGGAGGAGAAGAAGCAAAGGCAAAAGTAGATTTTGCAGCAGCAAAGCCTTTCAGTGCCAAACAAGTTGGGGTAGGCGAGTGTTGAAACCCATAAGATATGGAAACCAAGTCATGGTTTTGGCACGTGGATAGCTAACTTTCGTGGCTAAATCTTTGGTGAAATTCAGTCCTTCAGGTCTCTCTAATTTGTAATTGGCCAAATTATCACTGAAGATGCAGCGGCACAAATTAGCTCTAGTTCTCTCTCATGGTTTTTATTATGAAATGGTACTATTTACACTGGCATGCTTTATTATGAATGCTATGTGATCAAGACATATTAATTAAGATTTTCCTCTTATTTGCCAAGCTAACAACGTGCATCTTGTGTGCCGTTGCACCATCTTTTATATCCAGGTTGTATGTTCTACTAGTTGGTAGATTGTTAACTTTGTTGCATTTTGACATAAGTATTTGAATCGTGGTATAGCCAGTCAGCTAGTTGTCTTTTTAGTTCTTCAGATCTTATGATGCCTAATTATCTCCAACCTAATTATTTTTCTGTTTTACTTTGCTTCTCCTGTGTACTTCATGTTGCACATACCTATGTGTTTACCCGAGGTTCCAATACATCCTGTGTACATCTTTTGATCTAGCTCTGAATAAAAATCTGAAAATCTGAATACATTCCATGAGTCTTTCAGAAAATCTGAAACAAGACGATCTATTTGTTCCATGCAAGTTCATCTTTTCCCTTGGTGTAATTTCATGAGTTTTGGTAATGCCATGCCATCTCTAGATTTGGTTAACACCTGTACAAAAAATACTAAGTGTGAATGCTGACATCATGCACTTGTATATTTTGATTTCAATCTTGCAAACTGTCCACTTAATTTCTCAAAGTTTGTTGTTCAAAGGGTCTGTAAAATTATAGGGTGTACTAGCGATTAGCCGGGCAGAAGCCTTGAGCTCATGGCGGCATCTTCACTTTTGAGATGTGAGAAGGTGCACATCAATCATATCAGTGGTAATATGTGGAGCAGTCAATTCGCACGTATGCGCAGGAAGAGAGTAAAAAGGACGTGGACACCGGGTGGTTACAGCTGCCAAGCCACGTAGACGGCTCAGCCTGGTATAGTGCATTAACTGAGCCGTGCAGGGCTCAGCTGTTCCGCCTGTGTCCTACCGGCTACCGTCACAATTAATGCGTCTAGAGCAGATTATATTTGCCTACAATACATCTTATATACTTGACAGATATACAACAACCAGTACACATCTACATGCTAGCCAATGGTGATGATTTAGGGAGCAGCTGGGCCCAAGGTCAGAATCGAATATCCTTCATATATTCCCAGAAAAGAGTATATGCATATGCAAGTTAATAATGTATGATGATCCACAAGGATGTATATCACCAAACACTAGTAGAAAACAGGGCTTTGGTTGAAGCTCAATCTACACATTAGTCCCGGTTGCATTACGAACCGGGACTAATGTGAGCATTAGTCACGGTTCGAGCGACTAGTACGCCGGGCAGGCATTAGTCCCGGTTCAAATGGTACCTTTAGTCCCGGTTTGAGACACCAACCGGGACTAAAGGGTGTGATGCCCTTTAGTTCCGGTTGGTGGCTCGAACCGGGCCTTTAATCCCGGTTCGAGCCACCAACCGGGACTAAAGGGGTTCTGAAATATGTTTTTTGTTTTTCCATTTGATTTTTGTTTTTAGTTTCTATTTTGAATTGCTAATATCTTTTATGATATTTGGTGTTTTTGAGTGATTCTTTTTGCACTAGATTCGAAATTTTGTCTAGTTTCTATTTGTGTCATTAGTTTTCAAATTTTAATGATTTAAATATAAATTTGTTCAAATTTTCTTCAAACCCTAGATTGTGAATAATTTGAGTTTAAAAATACTTTTTAGTTTAATTCTTTTTGCTCCTAGTGACATGTTAGATTGTTGTCATAGTAAGATTTATTTGGTTATTTCTAGAATAATTTAAAGTAGGATTTTAATAAAAATAGTACTGTTTTGCTTATATAGTTGTTTTAGTCCATTAATTGTTGTTTTCAATTATTTTTAGTTAGTTCTTTCTGTAGATTTTAACATGTTGTAATATGCTTCTATTAGACAACTGTAGATAAATTTTTATAATTAATTAATATTAATTTTGCTACTGTTTTGTATTAATATTTGTTTAGCCTTTAATAATAGTTGATAGAATTAGTTTTGCTATATTAAAAAGTAATTCTTTTGCCACTTTACTAGAACGGTAGGATTGGATGGACACCACCCCTGACTAAAGGGATTATGCAATTTTCAAACTCTAGCCCCCACAATCTGATATCACCTTTGAAGACCACATTCTGATGGATATTTTCATCACTGAGAGCAAGAGGGTGCTCTAACTAGTAGTTTGTTCCAACCAAACATGGAAGATGTCGAGCGAAGGAGGAGGCAAGAGTTGGATGAAATCAATGGGGCCATAAGGACACCTCTGCCACGAAGTACCCAAGTTTGTTTGTTCGGCGAGAGTGTATGGGGCATCACCTTGGCACCGGTGTACACATGAATAAGCAGTCAGTGCTCCTCATAAGAGAAGATAACATACCCATATGAGCGGCCCAAATAGTGCATTGTATCTGAAATTAACAACCAAATTACTGCATCCCTGAAGCCCGTTACCTTTGTTCTTCAAATCTGCCTTAAATTTCTTAGAAACTGCCGGCCGATTCACACTTTGGTTCCCCGAATTACTAGTTGTATTGGAGGATTGAAGGCCAATAATCCCATCCACTGATCCCTTGGGAGGAAATCCCCTCCAATCCTCTCTTGATCTCCACTTGAATTGGAGGAGCATTGAAAAATTCCTCTGCTCTTTCTTGCATCAACAGCAAACATCGTTGGCGATCTGAGGAGCGAAAGAGAATCTCCCTTCCCCTCCGCCTGAGGGTGCTCCACTCCACGGAGGAGAGGCCACCCGGCTCCCAGGCGCGAACGCTCCCCTCCAGACCCTAGCCCTCGGACGGCGGCAGCGCCGCTACCATGCCCGCTCACTCCCAGATCGCCCCTCTCATCGCCAGAGCATTTCGTAAGTGGTCTTGAGAATTGACATTGTTGTTCGCTCCTACTTTGCACATGAGACAGAAATGGTAGACCAAGGAAAAAAAGGCTTTAATTACCTATAGATTGCCTGATTCAAGTTCAACTCTTGCGCCCAAAGTGAGGATTGAACAATGCAGGGTAGGAAAAACATTGTGTGAACCACACCCCCCCCCCCCCCCCAGGGGGAGCCAACCCTAGAACAGCCATACCGTCCCCTTCCTCCGCCTCCCACATTTCACCGCTACCTGAAGGGGGCCGCTAGGCTTGCCGCGTGGTCGTCGAGGAAGGTGGCAGCGAGGCTTCTCTCTGCTCCATGGACTGTGTGGGGGTGTTTAGATCTATGGCGGCGGCCTCAACGGCGAGCACGCCACCGTCCGCGCATTAGATAAATCTTGGTTCTCTGCTGAGAAAAATACTTATTGCTAGGTTACTTCATCCTTACACTTGGAGTTACCCATTCACTCTTACGAGAGAGCACTCATCAGAATCCATGTAGCTAAAAATCAAGCACAAAGTGACAAATTTTCGGAAGTGACAAAATCTTTTGAAGACATGTGGACTGGATAAACAAAGTAGATTCACATACATAATTGTAGCTTGCTCGAGTGGTAGGTTTTTCTTTGATGATCGC
Source organism: Triticum dicoccoides (assembly GCF_002162155.2). Classification (NCBI taxonomy): domain Eukaryota; kingdom Viridiplantae; phylum Streptophyta; class Magnoliopsida; order Poales; family Poaceae; genus Triticum; species Triticum dicoccoides. Next base: position 3,123,594 of record NC_041385.1, on the reverse strand, counting down.
TCTGGAATGATGTTGCAAAGACATGAAGAAAGGTAAACGGTAAGAAAAATACCACTTACGCTAACTTTCCACAAAAAAGGGGCGAAATAGTTACATCATAGTCGCCTAGTATTCCAACGACCACGGACGGGTAAATTTATATATTTCACAAGATAACACTAAAAAAAGCAATTTTTGTCATCACTATATTAGCGTTATTAATATTAATTTAGCAAATTGTAGGGATATGTTTGCCTTTATACTTTATTTTATGTCCTGGTGGAATGGTAAAGAATTGATTTGTCCGGTTTGCACGTGAAGTAATCTACATTACATATTTTAAGACCTTCGACGTGAAGTATTCATGCTAACTACATATATTGCTTGTGCGGGATAAGTATGAGTTGAGAAAGAAGTTTTTATTATACTTGCTCAAATATTAGGTGAATGAAACTAAAAACAAGATTCCTAGTATTTTGTGAGAATTTAATAAACACATCAAGTAGATTTCAGTTTGTTACAGATTTTTAGTTGGATCATCACTCTGTACATATACAATCGTGAAATTGTTCTTTTTTAATCAATTTAAATTGCACCCTAATAATCGTATAGAATTTATTAAACACATCAAGTAGATTTTAATTTGTTACAGATTTTTAGTAGAAAGCTAGTAGTATAATCTATCTACCAGCAATTAGTATGTCAATTTATACTTTGATGCACCTGATAATCGTATACAGCTGTGATAGCTAGATTAAATGACAAACCAAATCCTTGTAGCAAGGATAGAAGGGCCTGGGTACAGGTGCTCTAAAAATCTGCGTCCGACGAAGCAGCGAATCGGGCAAGCTACGTTGCCGGGTTCAAGTGGAGCCATGCGGAGTCTTCCCGGAGCCATTGCCGGGTGCAAGTAGAATGCACGGGCATTCTACTAGTTACTAGTTATAGTAGAAATCTAGTAGTGTCAGCTATGTACCTCCAGTTAGTATGTCAAATTTATACTTTGATGCACCTGATAATCGTGTACAAATGTGATACCTAGATTAAATGACAAACCAAATCCTTTATAGCAAATAGGAAACGTAGCTAGCTCCGTCTCTGTCTCAAATGCAGCCTGCACCACAGGCCATAAAAAGACCATTAGCACACCTGGAGAATTTGTCATACACCTAGCGTGCAGAACATTACAACGAGCTGGGAGGTTGCGCATTAGTGAGGTTCCGAGGAGGGGAAGTCCATCAGGGACGTAGGTGTGGCGGGAAATAGAAAACCAGGCGTCTCACCAACTGGGGACGGAGCAAACAAACGAATCGGGAAAGCTACGTTGCCGGGTGCAAGTGGAGCCATCGCAGAGTCTTCCCGGAGCCATCGCGGAGTCTTCCCAGAACCACGAGCGGGGTGTGCAAGTGGAGAAGGAGGCTTCCCAGGGAAGACTCCGCACCTCACGTCAACCAACTCACAACCACACACCCACATACGGATCTGGAGATAAGAGGCGAGGTTGTTCTTCGTCTTCCCTCCTTCCTTTCACTTGCATTTTTGGTCTCCGTATTGTTGAGTGCTCATACTTCCCCGCAGCAGCTGAATTGAAGGTTAGTGCACTCCGTTTACTCTACTACTACTTATCCTCGCAGCTCGATCTGTTGTGTACGTATGGCAGTGGCGCTCTTATAGCTCCAGCTGCTTACTCTTTATACTGTTTGTTTACTGGTGGAGGTCTGATTTGGGCAAAGCTCGATTAGTTTACTACTAGTGGAGAACCAAGAAAGAGCTGAGCACTTAAACTGCGGTCATTAATCTGTACCATCGCTTATTATCTTATCTGTATAAACATGCAGCTGGTTCTTTTACTTTTACATCCGGGGGAGGCAATAACATGGCGGATGGGCCAAGCCGTGTGCCACTCCATTCACTGGAAAGTATGACAGATAATTTCTCTGAAGACCGGCTAGTTGGCAGCGGTGCGTACGGAAAAATCTATCTGGTATGATTAATCATTCATAATTTCATATATGATTGATTAGAAATTGTGAAAAAACTCATCATTCATTGCATCTTTACTTCACTACTGTGGTGGGATTTAGGCGCACGCTCAAGATCGATGACACCGCTTTCTCATATTTGATTTACTATACTGCCCAAGTTAGTTTCACGGGCTACAATATTTCATTTTATATCAACCTTGTTAAGGTTCAACTTGCATACAATTTTCCAAAATCTACGCCTATTCAAGGATGAGTATTTGGGTAATATTTTCTACTTTATAGATGTCACATATATCCTACAAACAGAAAACTAAACCATATATATGCAATAGGGGGAGCAGGAAGATGGGCAAAAGATTGCTATAAAGATTCTTCACGACATGCCAGGACATGACGATGTGCCATTTCAAAAGGAGTTTTACAATCATGCAAATCTGCAATACCAGAATATTGTGCGGTTAGTTGGTTATTGCAATGAAACCCTACGAGAATTCATCCCCTACAAAGAAAGAACTGTTCTTGTTGATGTGACAAAGAAGGCGCTTTGCTTTGAGCATATGGAAAATAGAAGCCTTGACAACTATCTTTCTGGTAAATCTATGATGATGCTTCATATATATATATATATATATATATATATATATATATATATATATATATAGGAGAGGGATTTTCTATCATAGCTTGCCTTAGAAATAGCTATCAGTACCGTTGGTGTGCTTTGTGATTCGCACTGGCTGCTTGGCATGGTACCTCCTGAAGACCATGTGATGGATTAATTTAGGTGTGGTGGCAGGACATTTCTGGCCACTTTATGCCTAATGGGCTGGCAAAAGCCTGCCAGCCGTGCGCTGACGAAGGAGTGGCAGCCACAAGCGTCCATATTTTTCTCAGGTTCCACCAATCGATCCATATATTTGCAGGTTCCGACACGTACGGCACCGCCGTTACGTCCCGTTTTCGCACATGAAGCCTATCGCGCCAGTCGGATGCAGGTTCGGACGGCCAGCACTACAGATCCATGTGTATGCCTATGAAGAACCTATGAAGCCATGCGTTGAACCTACTAGTCGTATACGTACATATTCGTGTATCACTCGTATCCTTCTGATGTGCAACACGTCATTCGTGCATCTCTTGAAACGCATGTTATCCTCCATGTACTGACTCTTGTGGTATGGTGTCTTGTGTTTGAAAATCATACGTACGGATCGTATCATGTACAGAGTCTGACGAACGGCGTTAGTAATGCATGCCGGCTTCGGATCGTCAGCGAGAAGTTGAGCACGCGTGTGTACCGGCCTGCTCGAGCGTCAGGGGTCTCGTCCGACGATGCAAATTCAAAGCCATTTGTATGCTTTTTCCATATATGCTATCACAACCTCCCCCGTCGAGCGGTGTAGCCATCGTACTAACTAGGCGTACAGACAGATAGACACTGGCGTGATCACTGTTGCCCCTCCTTTCTCCTTTCTGTTGTTATCTGAGCCGGATTCAGAAGAGCTGGGCACGACCATGAGCGGGATGTGAACCACCTCATCATCGTCCGACGAGGTGCCATGTTGGTCTTCCTTCAAGTGCAGGTGCCCCGACGGGCTGACGCCGTAGTCCATCCCGCTCATTCCCTGCCATCCCAGCAGACCCAATAAAGCGGTTCGAGTTCTCGGTAACCGATATCGGTTCCACGAACAAAAGGATACCGGAGCTTCAGAGTTAACTTCAACGGACCCATCATTGATTTTCGGCGGTTCCCGAACCGCGGTTATGAGTCCCCCCTTCCCCTAAATCCATCGGCTCTGTCGTTGGTCTCGTCGGTTCCACCTAAGATGGTTGGTCTCATCGGTTCCGAGTGTATGATGAAGCGGTTGGTGTTCTCGGTAACAGATATCGGCTCCACGAACAAAAGGATACCCGAGTCTGAATATTGGCTCCACGAACAAAAGGGTACCCGTGCTTCAAATTTAACTTCAATGGGCCCATTATTGATTTCGGCGGTTCCCGATCCGCAGATACCAGTCCCCCTTCCCCTTCCCTTGAATCCATCGGCTCCATCGTTGGTCTCGTCGGTTCCACCTAAGATCGTTGGTCTCATCGGGTCAGTGTGTGATAAAGCGGTTCGAGTTCCCGGCAACCGATATCGATTCCACGAACAAAAAGGTAACAGTGCTTCGGAGTTAACTTCAATAGACCCATCATTGATTTTCGGCGGTTCCCGAGCCGCGGTTACGAGTCCCCCTTCCCCTAGATCCATCGGCTCCGTCGTTGGTCTCGTCGGTTCCACCTAAGATGGTTGGTCTTGTCGGTTCCGAGTGTATGATAAAGCGGTTAGAGTAACCAATATCGGTTCCACGAACAAAAGGGTACCCGAGCCCGAATATCGGTTCCACGAACAAAAGGGTACTCGTGCTTCAGAGTTAACTTCAACGGACCCAACATTGATTTTCGGCAGTTCCGAGTCCCCTCTTCCCCTAAATCCATCGGCTCTGTCGGTTGTCTCATCGGTTCCACCTAAGATCGTTGGTCTTGTCGGTTTCAAGTGTGTGATAAAGCGGTTCGCGTTCTCGGTAACCGATATCGGTTCCACGAGCAAAAGGGTACGCGTGCTTGGGGTTTACTTCAATGGGCTCATCATTGATTTTCGGCGGTTCCCGAACTGCGGTTACCAGTCCCCCCTTCCCGAAAATCCATCAGCTCCATCATGGGTCTCATCGTTCCACCTAAGATTGTTGGCGCTGGTTTGACCCGAAGGCTAGCCCCTACCTTAGGCAACTCCTTCTCGATGTGCGAAGGGAGATCGTTCGCATGGAGGGCGAAAACGCGCTGCTGCACATGTCTGTGGTGCAAGCCATCTTCCAAGCAAGATGCCGACAGAGCTTCAGCGCGCGGCTCGTTGCGATTCTACTGATGGTAATTATGTTCTTCATCTATGTCTTGGTTTGTTCCGATGTATAGTCTGCTTGATCTTCGCATCTCTCATGTCGATGGTCATAAGTTATGTACGCCCTCTGTCCTATAATATAAAAGCATTTTCAAGCCATGTGTAGTGTCGAAAATGCTTTTTATTTTATGCGACGTCCTAAGGAGAGTAATCAAGGCTGTGAAAACACCCAAAAATTATATCTCGAAACAGTGTGGTGGTAGGTGCGTTACTAATGATAGTGAAACTTGTATTAGACTGTGTCAGAGTGTTCTATGGTGCAAATCGTGTCCATTAAGACTGGAGTGTGCCGGCTGTTCCATTATGTTAGAAGTATAAATAATCATCAAGCTGTTTTCCACGGTATCTCGGTCAAAAGCACGGTAGCTCTGCTTCGTGTCATCAGACTGTACAAGATATGCACGCTGTCCTGCGCGTTCTGTGGTGCTGCGGCATCTGATGGCCATCCGACAGCTCGTGATCACCACACCCATGTTAGCAAGCTCCCAGTTATACTTTCGGAGCGTGCGAGCGTTTTTCCGCAAACTGCGGGCGTGCAGTGCGTGACGTGACCGTGAGGTCCGTTGCCACGGAAAGAAAACATACTATATTCACGACTGGGCTTGAATATTTGTATCCTTGCCATTGTATTATGCATGACATGCTTTTATGACCAAATACTTTGTAAATTGCTTGCACTTAGTTCTCAAATTAGATGTCTAAATCATATTTGTGTCTATTGTGATGGCCCATCAGAATTTATTAAATCTTGTATGAAGGGTGTCGTTCTGGAAACAGCTAGTCACATGTGTATAGATTAGATGGCATAAGTGCAAGGGAAAAAATAAAATTCATCAGAGGCATACCTTTCCACCTCATCTATGCACTTTTCTCAAGCTTGGTAAACTTTTATGGTTCAGAACTTTGGAGATCCAATAAAGAGCAGAACTTTGAAAATAGACAGATTGGTATTTTGAGACTGACTACCTTCAGATTCCATGGTTCAGAAAAAACAGCTCGCCCCAGTCGCTTTGGACAAGGTGTGATCGTCCCCGTGTGCGAATACAGGAAGTTTGATTTGCTAACTATGGTACAGGTACTTAACTAGTATAGCTGATACAGTAACTTAACTAGCTAATGCTCCACAAAAACTGCAGAAAACCGGTACTTCAGAAGCTCCGGTACCTTGAGAAGCTCCACTACCAATTCTTGTCACGTGACTCACCTACACGCTCACGCGCCACAAAACGCTCGCGGGCATTATCCGGTTTTTTTTTGTGGGGTGGGCATTATCCGTTTTGGCTTCAGGTTCCAAAGATGCTGCTAGCGCCATTGCACATGGAGCCTTGCCCCCCTTCTTCTACTCACGTACAACAACATGCATGGACCACTACATCCTGACAGTGGCATAGCTTTTATCTGCTACATGGGCTGCAAAGCACACCACAAACACCTCTTTAATTTAGTCCTCAGATGGTCAGCACGGATCACGGCGCATGCATTGTGTGGTCATGATAGCTATGTCCCTAGCAAGCTATGATAGACACAATTTTGCCTATATATATATATATATATATATATATATATATATATATATTTGAAAAATTATGATATTGCGTTCATTTCTATAGATGAATCTAGTGGACATGATTGGTGCACGCGCTACGCAATAGTCAAGGGTATTTGCAATGGTTTGAAGTACCTTCACTAGGAATTGAAGCCTCCTATGCTTCATTTGGATATAAAACCAGCCAACATATTGTTGGATAAGAACATGATCCCGAAAATTACAGATTTCGGAATGTCCAGATTCTTCAAGGAAGAAATATCCCACATCACCAATAGTCCTAAAGGAACACTGTAAGTTTATTCTTCATGTGAACTGTTTTATTTTCTTAGCAGAGAATTCCTATAGGCACACGGAATGCCAGTAACATACCCGTTGTGTCATGCTTGCAGTGGGTACTTACCACCGGAGTTTATACATCATGGCATAATCTCAAATAAACTGGATATATTCAGCCTGGGAGTTGTAGTCATAAAGATAATTGCAGGTCCTACAGGCCCCTGCAGAAGTGCTGAAATGACCTCTGAGCAATTCATTGAGATTGTAAGAGTCGTATTTATTGATATAGGATGTACATTATCATCCTACCATTTTGTTTTCGTTTACCCACCATTCTTTCTGTTGTCAATATCCAGGTACAAGCGAATTGGAGGAATAGGCTACAATCAGGGGCATCAGGTGATTTGTTGGAGTCGTATTCTGAACAAGTAAAGAGATGCATCGTAATTGCTTTGAGCTGTGTGGAGGCCGATCGACAGAAAAGGCCAACTATAGGGGACATCGTTAATATGCTAACTCATACAGACACACCAGAAAACTTGATTGACCAGGTATGATCAACATACCACAATCAATTTTACTAGTATGATTTTAGTCGTTTTTCATGTTTTCCCATCCTACAGAAACAAAGGCCAAACTTGAACATATATAACTGATGCTTCCGACCTGAAAATAGTATTCCAATGGATATTAATTTCTTAAGTTTGATGCTAGTATAGACGGGATGGATGGTGCACCCGTGGTTAACCTTGTGGTTTTCTTCTTGCATGCAGATGAGCACTTGCATGGTAAAGGACACTGGCTTGATAGATGTCCATCCTCTCCAGATCCACTTCTCTTTCCGACCGAGCAAGTTAATCTCCTGCCCATTTCACGTAACTAACAACATGGATGATCAGCATGTGTCCGTTAGGTGTGTCCCAAAACACAAGGAGGCAAACCGTTATTACGTCCATCTGAGGGACATCTTCGGTGTTGTGCCACCAAGGTCCACACACACCTTCGTTGTAATGATGAAGAGAGCACAGCAGCCGCCGGCCAAAAGGGACGTGCTTGACGTAGTCGTAGAGACTATATTAAATGACGATGAGTTCACTGATACCGTTCACGTACGTTTTGAGCGTGCTAGGAAAGAAAGCAGCAGTGGATTTCGTGAGGTAACCCTAAGGGCCGTATGTGCAACAACGAGCGAGACGACGACATCTGAGGTTAGTTGGTCCTGATGGATTTGAACGTGATCAAATAGGCGCCGTGGTTTTCTCTGATTGCCCCGCGTATATTTCACCTTCTGTTTTCGGCCTGATGTGGTGCATGTTTTGATCAACCATGTTCGTGAGTGTGATCTCGATCAAATGATGTCAATGGATGTGTACCCTACAGAGCCTTGGCGAGTTCTAGCTTTCAGCGGTATTATTTGTTTGGTGTGGGTACTAAGCGACATGCACTTAATCACTGGAAGCGAGCTTCACTCTTGTAGTTTAGTATCATGTTCTGATACCGATGGAAGCACAAGCTTTTCCTACTATATACTCCCTCCATCCAGGAGTTTTAGTCGGCTCATCACTCCGATTTTTCTCGACTGTAAGTCGCCGCCTCCTTTATTAGCATTTCCACGTAAGAGTTTAGAGCATCTTTAACTGAACCCTTATAATTTAGGCTCTTATATGGACTCTTATCATTTAACTCTATATTTGCTCCGCTAAATAAAAGTGGCTCCTATCCGATCCTCTAAATTTAACTCCCTAAAATTTTCCCCCAAATCTTCCTAGTTTTAGTTTACATGCACTACTAGGGAAAACCCTAGCAGTAGCGCGGGTATTTTGCCTATCAGTAGTGCGGGAGGTGGCGCTACTGATAAGGCGCTACAGCTAACGTGTAGCAGTAGCGCATGTCATCCCACGCTACTGCTATACATGGATAGAAGTAGCGCACTTTAGGGAAGAGCGTTGTTGATAATATCTGGCAATGACGATGTTTTTACTTAATACCTGTGTTGGAGGCATTGCTCAGATATGTTCGGATTGGTTTTTTAGCGTGAAAATCTAGATTCTGGCGTTGAGTGGTTGGATTCAGCGGCGGCGGCGCTTAAGCATCGCTCCCTCTCTAAAGGGGGTGTTGTTAAAGAACCTCGTTGTCTGTGTAGTGTTATGAGATAGTTTGGGCGAATATGATCATTGCTGTAGTTTGCCAATCATGGTCTGATCACTTCTTTTTTGCCTGTCTATGCATAGTTTTGGTCTTATATGACTTTGCTATTTACTGACGTGTTTTTAGTGTGTGTACTTTGATATTGGTTGTGTGCATCCTAGTTATGCAGATGTCAGTTGTGTGCTCATTGTATTTGTATTCTCTTAATGCTCCATTTTAAGCCAATAAAACCCACCCTTTCTTGAAGAAAAATTGCCGGCTAGTTATCGTCCCACCAACTCTGACTAAGCTGCAGATTCCAGCATGCCGCAAGCCTGGCAGCTATAGCTTTGAATATGTTTCGATGCTAGCTACTGGATGTAGCTTCCTGACTCTATTATTTCTCGAAAATTCTATGCACTCGGGAAGAAAGGGATCTGCCCGCGCGTCGTTCCCCAGCGGGGCAACTCGGGAGGCCGACATCTCCTTCCGGCCGGCGGCCCTACCTGCTTTGGTCCTCCTCCTCACCGATGCCGGTAGCTGCTGCCGAGCAAAGCCCGCG
>NC_041385.1:3109551-3114007 GCF_002162155.2 Triticum dicoccoides | reverse complement strand
GTCATGAAGATTGTGTGCTAGGTGTTTGGTGTCTTGCAACAGCGGCTCGGTAAAGCGGGGGCGACAACATTGGAGGACTCCATTTTTGATGGCACTCCTCAAGTACCGAGTCTCGATTCCTAATGTGAAAACTCCTTTATTGGATGTCATGAAGATTGTGTGCTAGGTGTTTGGTGTCTTGCAACAGCGGCCTCGGTAAAGCGGGGGCGACAACATTGGAGGACTCCATTTTTGATGGCACTCCTCAAGTACCAAGTCTCGATTCCTAATGTGAAAACTCCTTTATTGGTTGTACCTCGGAATGGCCTTGTTGAAGGCATTGTTTTTGTGTGAACTCGGACTTTCTCCATGGTGAAAACCCAATATCTTCGATCAGGCAACGACAAAGCTTGTGTATTGTTTCCTTCTAAAAGGCGTTGCTTTTGGAGAATATTTTTTAATCCGGGTATTGTCTTCGCTGGTAGTTAGAGTGTTGCTGATGCTAGTGATTGATCACCGTGGCTGGTCCTTTTTCTTCTGTTCTTTTTATTTCCATTTTTGGCCGTGTGTATCATTGATGCCTTTGGACATCTTATTGGTACAGAGATCAGGTGTAATTAGTATCTTCATGATATTAATATATTCCCTTTGTCGAAAATTTATTTATGTTTTCCCCCTTTTCTCTGTCTTGAGGTTAATTTGAGACAATTGTTTCTATGCATTCCGTCGATGGGAACCCGAAAGACAAAGAGAAGTTCCCTTTCATACTCCAAGTAAATACTCATCTTCGTTTTGCGCTTTTGCAGTGATCGACTGCAGATGGACCTTGAAGCTAGTAGTACGCACCGCATGCTAGAGCAGATGTTGCTTGATGAAAACGCAGGGCCATCATCACTGCCATTATCTCTTTTACAGGACATTACGAATCATTTCTCCCCTTGTCGAGAAATTGGCAGGGGTGGATTTGCGGTAGTTTATAAGGTACCACAACTCTCAAATATACGGAGCTTTCTCGGTTAATCCTATGATATCATAGTGCATCTTTAAATTATACTACGTACTAACATTGATGATATATCGTCTGTCCATAGGGAATGGTCAGAAAAGGGTGGGTCACCGTAAAGAAGCTGACCAGGACACATGATATGCCCGAGAGTAAATTCCACAAAGAGGTTGAGTGCATGGTGAAGGCCAAGCACAAGAATATAGTAGGGTTTCTAGGATATTGTGTTGAGACTCAAGGAGAAGTTGCCGATTGTGACGGAAAGTTTGTCATATCAGACCTATGAAACTGGTTGCTCTGTTTTGAGTATCTACCCAATGGGAGCCTCGAAAAGTATATCACCGGTAGGATAATGATTCTTATTGACATCGTTGTTTCATCTATTGAAAGATTACTTGAATACTTAGCATGTATGGAGTTACACGACACTATCTCTATATAATTATTTAGGAAAATATTAAACAATCAGGCCCCTTCCTGCACATGCACAGGTACATCCAGTGGACTTGAATGGACAGTGAGATTTCGAATAATCAGAGGAATATGTGAAGGTTTACACTATCTCCACATGAACCGTATTCTTCATTTGGACCTCAAGCCCCCTAATATATTGCTAGATGGTCACATGGAACCCAAAATTGCTGATTTTGGTCTCTCGATGTGTCTCGACAAAAGGAAGACCCATGCTGCTACTACCATACACATGTCGGGAACACCGTAAGCTAATCTCTCAAGAGCTCATCTTTTTGTTGGGCGTAACTTACCCCGTACATATATCTGAATATTCACTGATCAGCCATTATAAACCTTCTCGTAGGGGATGTATGGAAGAAAAATCACATTTGCAGCAGATATATATAGTCTCGGCAGAGTAATCATGGAGATACTAACAGGAGTGAAGTGGCATCCTGAAGTTAATAATGTAAGGATAATTTAAGTCTTTGCTCTGAGTTACACTATAAGTTTTGAAACAATTATGTTACAATCTAACCTAATTAACCAAATAATATTTGACATTATTATTTAGATCTTGCAAGGCCGAAAAGTAGGATAACCCCTGGCCACTGCATCAACTGACGACGACAACAACAACAACACAACAACAACAAAGCCTTCCAGTTCCAACACAAAGACATATATTATTAATTATTCAATAATGTCAAGCAAAATCAAACATCATGCCAAACAAATTAACTTACAAAAAAAATCCTGAGATCGTCTGAAATGAAGCATTATGAACTGAAATTAAGTGGCTTGTATAGAGGGGGGAGGGGGCACTTCGGTTACTATTTTTGTAGGATTCAGCATATATTTTCTTCTATAGTAGCTAATATCATCAAACATTGTTCCATAACAAATAACTCCTATGTAGGTGACTGGAAGTTGGATGCATCGCAGGGGGCAAACCAGTTAAAACAAGTAAGGGTGTGCACTAAGATAGGCATAGAGTGCATGGAATTTGACCCAGAGAAGAGACCAGTTGCACGGCATATAATTGACAGGCTAGATAAAATGGACAAAACTGCCACTAGCAGTTGATTAGTTGGACCAAAGGTGAGTTTAACAGCCTCTTGCTGAGAGCCTGAAACTGTAGAAGGATAGCAAGGAAGGCCCTGATATTGAAGATGTTGCTGATCATCTTGCAAATGAAGGTGAAGAAAACGCAGGTCATTGGCCATCATTGGAAGCGCAAGTTGGATGCGAAGGAACAAGCATTTTCAGCTATAACTCCAGTGTGTTGGACATGCTGTCTTCAGAAGTGACGCGTGAAGGAATTTCGTGAAGAATGGGGGTCAAGTATAGTAAATAAAATTCTGGTGCTGAGGATGTTCACAAAGAATGAAATAGAAAAAACCACAAGAAGTTATTCAGAGCTTCGTGGTAGGGCAGGTCTTCTTGGTAGTAATGTTTGAAAAAATGTTTATCGATTTTTTGATCAAGTTTAGACATGTACAAAAAAATATTCAAGATGTACTAAAAAAATGTACTCCCTCCATTCCATAATGTAGTGCCTATAGATTTTTGCAAAAGTCAAACGTTACAAACTTTGACCATATTTATAGAGAAAAGTAGGTACATCTAGAGTACCAAATGCACATCATTGGATAAATCATGAGTTATATTTTTAGAATGTACATTTTTGGTATTGTAGGTGTAGACAGTTTTCTCTGTACACTTGGTCAAAGTTGGCAAAGTTTGACTTTCACAAAAATCTATAGGCACTACATTGTGGAATGGAGGGAGTACAATTCTGTATGAAAAATGTAGGTATATGTTGAAAAAAAATGAAGAAATGACAGACAAACAAAAGAAGAACAATATAAATAAAAAACAAGAAAGAAACAAAGATAACCGAAGAAAGTTGAAAAAAACCGGTGAACCAAAAAAGAAATAAAAGAAAAACCAATGAAATCAATGGAAGAAATGAGGAACACTGATGAAAACAAGAAAATAGAAAACCAAAACAACCTTAAAGAAACAAAGAAAAACGGAAACAAAAAACAAAATAAAGAGTGAAAAAACTCAGAATAAAACTTGGAAAGGAAAAGGCCCAAAAAATCAGAGAAAAAACAACGAAAAGTGAAAACCAGGAAACAACAAAAAACCAGTGAACAAAACGTCCTAAGAAAACCATTAAGAAAATTAAACAGGCCAACCAAGTTTATAACGTGGGATGAAAATACTTCTGTGAGACGGAAGCTGTATTTGTTATAAGCGAGATATAGTTTTTGCGGTGCCCGACGGCAATGCACTGCACAAGGGCACCCGACTGGTAGGATGGCCATTGGCGCTGCCTCGACTGGTACTGTACGTTATATTTACTGTACCAGATATTGTACCGTATACTGGACCTTGTACTGTAGCATGTAGGTGTTTTAATTATTTGAACAGATTTCGAACAGAAATAATTTTCTGAAATGCCAACAAATTTGAAATTCGAAAACAGTTTTCCAAAAACATTAATTTGGAGTTCAAATACTTTTTGAAAAAAACTGTAAACATTTGCTGTAAATATGACCAAAATTTGTAAATGTGATGTTTTTATTCAATTTTTTTGAAAATCTAAACATCTTTTAATAAAGTGAACAAACTTTCAAATCCTGAACGATTTTTAAGAGGTGTGAACACAGATTTGAAATTACATATTTTGTTGACAAACAATTGTTTCAAACAACATTTACGAAAAGATAGACATAAGCGAAGAGTGTACAGGCGCACAGAATTGGTGTTTGGATTGTGCGCCTACGCGTGGGCGTGAGACGCGTCCGGAGCAGGCGGTGCAGTGTGCCGGCGTCATTGCGTCGACCGGCGTGAGAACGGTGGCGACTTAAGGGGCATGGGGCGTCGCTGCATATGGGTCTACAGGGATCGATCGATCAGACCTGCCTGACATGGAGGCGCCGTACTCGTCTAATGTCCACAGTCTACACGAAGCACGGAAGCACTGGCGGAGCTATGTGTATTACTGCAGGT
>NC_041385.1:3100892-3109018 GCF_002162155.2 Triticum dicoccoides | reverse complement strand
TGTATTTGGGTGCCATAAATTGAGAGAAATGTAGTTTTTGACCCCTTTAAAAAATATATTTGGTCATTTACCCCCGCAGTCTTCTGTCGCTAGCTCCGCCACTGCACGGAAACCGAGCAAACCATGGAATCAATCGACCCAGCTGCTGCGAACGTGGGGCTGCTGTAGTTATAATCTATCGTTGACTGGCAAACCAACCAACAAAGCGAACTGAAAAATGAAAACCAAGGAGAAGCTGCCGGGAATGACACCAGCCAGATTAGCTGATCTCTTGGGCTCCGCCCGACGTGCATTTCATATACTCCTTCCGTTTTCTTCGCGTAAGTCAAACTTTGTAAAGTTTGATCAACTTTATATTACATAATATCAACATCTATAAGACCAAATAATTGCAATATAAAAATATATCCTATGATGTATCTAATGAGATTGATTTGCTATTGTAAATGTTGATATTTTTACACAAATTTGATCAAACTTAAAAATGTTTAACTTAAGACAGGCATAATATACAAAGTAGAAAAACAGAGAGGGAATACAAAGAATCAAGAAAGAAACTGGCCATAACCCGTTGTGAGGCCGTCAACGTCGTCAATAAGTGTGAGGTCGTCTCGATTGAGTTGCACGTTTAAAGAACTAGTCAGGACAACAGGAAGAGTATATATATAAAGCACTCCGGTTTAAGATCTCCTCCCACCACAGTAAACTACAATTAACCTCAAAAAAGACAAAAATAAAAATAAAAATACAGTAGCCGAGGTGCCTTGAGACCGTGACTAGCGTGTAGCTTCGCGTGCCCACACGTTGCTGGGCTTGGTTCCGCGAGCCACTGCCCGGTTGACAGTTGTTGAAGTCTCAACCTAGTACATCGATAGCTTAATAAGCTAGGACGGTGCACTTGTTTAGCTGGACGAAACCCTAAAGAAGAGGGTTATTGAAAGAAATTACACATTTTTTCAAAGGTTATTACACAGGGCAATATTGGATGGATTAAGTAGTGATGTTTGAAATGGTCTCGCAACAACGAGTAGCTAGTCTACTGCAACCTTTTTTTTCATCATTTGAAAGAGTTTTCCTTCTTGCTGGTGTGCTCCTCTTGCTGGTTCCGGTCGGTGACCGCCGATGGCGGTGGAGGTGGTTACCTCTCGCGTCGCGGCTGACTCTGCCGCTCCTTGTTCCTGGCTGCTCCCTCTCATCCTGTAGGTCCCGCTTCGTTCCCCATGGAGAGACGGCGGTGGTGGCTCCAAGACCGTGGTGGCGCATGTTGGATAGGCGGCGAGTTTGGTGGAGCGTGCCGGATCGGTCGGGGTGGTGGGTGTGTGGTGGACGGGAGAAATCCCGGTTGGCTTGGCCGGCACCGACGCAGCGACGCCCGTGGGCGCCGTCGTTCCTTCCTGAAGGGCGTCGGGTATCCCCCTCACCTACTCCCCTCTCGCGTACCGGGGGAAACCCTAGGACCTCTCCGGGCAGCAGCGTCGTCATCGTCGCATTCCTTCTTAAAGGTGTTGCTTGGTATGCGTGGGTCCGAGGCGCTAGGAGTGTGGTGGATTTCTTCGGAGGGCGCAGCGGTTGCGGATCATCATTGTTTTCGTTGATCCGACTCTGTTGTCATTCCTTTCTTTTGTATTTTCTCTTCCATTTCTTTTGAGCGTGACTGTGTTGCTTCCGCACCAGCATCTCTCGTTGGATGTATCTGTCGGTTGCTTTGGAATACACAGTGGGGGGAAACTCTTTTTCGGAGGTCGTCTCGACTGGGTTGCACGTTCAAACAACTAGTAAGGACAATAGTGAGAGTACATATATAAAGCACTCCGGTTTAAGATCTCGTCCCACCACACTAAACTACTACCTCTCTCTCAGTTTACAGGGCGTGCGCGTACCCCTAGGTCGTCTATTTGACCAACCTAATATAAGTCATATATTACAAAAAATATACCAATATAAACTTCAGATGTTTTATTTTCAAAATATATAATTTTTGTGTTATATAGTTTATATTAGAGTGGTCAAGTGGGCAACTTAGGTATACGCGTAGGACTTGTAAACTGAGACAGAGGGAGTACAATTAACCTCAAAAAAGACAAAAAGAAAAGGAAAAATACAGTAGCCGAGGTGCCTCGAGACTGTGACTAGTGTGTAGCTTCACGTGTGCACACGTTACTAGGCATGGTTCCGCGATTCACTGCCCGGTCGACAGTTGTTTAAGCCTACCCCTAGTGCATCGATAGTATAATAAGATAGGACGGTGCGCTTGTTTTGCTTGATGAAACCCCAAACAAATGGGTTATTTCAAGAAATTAAACATTTTCGAAGGTTATTAGACAGGGAATATTGGATGGATTAAGTAGTGATGTTTGAAATGGTCTTGCAACAACGAGTAGCTAGTCTACTGCAACCTTTTTTTTCGTCATTTGAAAGAGTTTTCCTTCTTGGATGATATCTGTACGAAGTGTTTTTATCTTGTCAAACGAATCTTGCATCTGCCCAGCTTCACGTGCATCCACGAGATGGTTCAATCGAGCCCTCACATGCACTATTCGAGATGGAATTAATCCGGATAAGCATCAGGGTCGTCCACTAGGCGTTGGACCACAAACATAGAGAGCTTTGAAATTCGGACACAGTTAAACAAGACGGAGGTGACTTGAACGTCGAGCTCCGAAGAAAATGAAACATATGAAGTTTTTCCTTTTTTTCTTTTTTGAGTGGACGAGCGATCTGGGCTGTTGGATCTTCTCAGAAAATTAATGTCTGTTTTGACGCCTTTCCTCTTTTTTTTTTCTTTTGTAGACTCTGTTTGACTGTTTTGACTCTTTTGATGCTAACTTGTGTCTTTAGCTGCATTGCATTTTAGTAACCATTCTTTTGATGCTATCACATCGGATTCCTTTTTAGTCTTAGCCTGGATACCAGAGCGCTTGGATTTTTCTTATTTTAAATTATGGAAAGCAGACTCGTAAGTAGTGCACCCACCATTTCTTACTCATTTGAATATGCAGATCTCGCAGCTTTGGGTTCCGATCGACTCACCAACCCAATTTGAAATATGTAGTATGTACTTGTAGCATGAGCATATACACACACCGGGGCTCACCTTGGTTGCTCGCTCTCCTTCCTTCCTTCCACTTGCATTTTGCATTGGTTACCGCCCGTATTGCCCCGCTGCAGCTCCTCCTGCAGGTTAGTGCTCTCCGTTGAGTCTACTCCTTATCGTCGAAGATCTGTGGTTAGTACTACCAGATCTCGCCTCTTTCACTGGTAGAAAAAGAGGCTTCCGTCCAGCCCCATTAGTCGCGAAACTGTAGGAACCGCGACTAATGAAGTCTTTAGTCGCGGTTAGGCAGACGAACCGCGACCAAAGGCTTGGGCCAGGGCGCTCGGTGGCCAGCTGGTGCACGTGAGGGGCTTTAGCCGCGGTTGGCCAGGCCAACCGCGACTAAAGGTGCCCAAAGGCCTTTAGTCGTGGTTGGCCTGGCCAACCGCGACTAAAGCTCCTCCCCTATATATACCAGTTCAGCGCACTCACTTAGCCATTTGGTGCCACTTCTCTTCACAAGGGGGTGTAGGTTTGCTTTTGGTTCCTCTTATGCACACAAGGTGTTTGATGAAATGCCCAACAGCGTGAAACAAACATGATATGAAGTGTTGGAGCCACACTTGAGGTTCCTCCTCGATCGCGGTTAGCAACTTGAACCTTTCATGCATGTGTGTCATTGATAAAATATGCATGTGTGTTGTTCATTGTTTAATTTCTATTGTTTATAGCTAGTTACTTTAACAAATGCATGATGGTTAATTATATATTTTATATTATAATAATGCAGATGAATCGGCAATGGATGTACGGTAACCGACTCTCCCGCGATTTCACTACGGGTTTGAAAGATTTCCTCGTAGTGGCTAATGCGAACAAGCAGAAGGGTTTGTTATCTGTCCATGTGTTGACTGTAAGAATCAGAAGGGTTACTCTTCCTCAAGAGAAGTTCACCTGCACCTGCTTCGGCACGGTTTCATGCCAAGCTATAATTGTTGGACCAAGCATGGAGAAAAAGGGGTTATAATGGAAGAAGATGAAGAAGGGGATGATTTCATCGATGAAAGCTATCTTGCTCATTTCGGTGATACTTTCATGGAGGATGCTGAAGGTGAAGGGGAAGGTGAAGGGGCAGGTGAAGGGGAAGGTGAAGGGGAAGGTGAAGGTGAAGGTGAAGAAGAGGCACGTGATGAGACCGTTGATGATCTTGGTCGGACCATTGCTGATGCACGGAGACGCTGCGAAACTGAAAAGGAGAGGGAGAATTTGGATCGCATGTTAGAGGATCACAGAAAGTCGTTGTACCCTGGATGCAATGATGGTCTGAAAAAGCTGGGTTGCACACTGGATTTGCTGAAATGGAAGGCACAGGCAGGTGTAGCTGACTCGGCATTTGAAAACTTGCTGAAAATGTTGAAGAATATGTTTCCAAAGAATAACGAGTTGCCCGCCAGTACGTACGAAGCAAAGAAGGTTGTCTGCCCTCTAGGTTTAGAGGTTCTAAAGATACATGCATGCATCAACGACTGCATCCTCTACCGCGGTGAATACGAGAATTTGAATGAATGCCCGGTATGCACTGCATTGCGTTATAAGATCAGAGGCGATGACCCTGGTGACGATGTTAAGGGCGGGAAACCCAGGAAGAGGGTTCCCGCCAAGGTGATGTGGTATGCTCCTATAATACCACGGTTGAAACGTCTGTTCAGGAACAAAGAGCATGCCAAGTTGTTGCGATGGCACAAAGAGGACCGTAAGTCGGACGGGGAGTTGAGACACACCGCAGATGGAACGCAATGGAGAAAGATCGACAGAGAGTTCAAAGATTTTGCAGCTGACGCAAGGAACATGAGATTTGGTCTAAGTACAGATGGCATGAATCCTTTTGGCGAGCAGAGCTCCAGCCATAGCACCTGGCCCGTGACTCTATGCATCTACAACCTTCCTCCTTGGTTGTGCATGAAGCGGAAGTTCATTATGATGCCAGTGCTCATCCAAGGTCCGAAGCAACCCGGCAACGACATCGATGTGTACCTAAGGCCATTAGTTGATGAACTTTTACAGCTGTGGGGCAGACCTGGTGTCCGTGTGTGGGATGAGCACAAAAAAGAGGAATTTAACCTACGAGCGTTGCTTTTCGTAACCATCAACGATTGGCCTGCTCTTAGTAACCTTTCGGGACTGTCAAATAAGGGATACAATGCATGCACACACTGCTTACATGAGACTGAAAGTGTACATTTGCCAAATTGTAAGAAGAACGTGTACCTTGGGCATCGTCGATTTCTTCTGAAAATTCATCCAGTAAGAAAGAAAGGCAAGCATTACAACGGCAAGGCAGATCACCGGCCGAAGCCTGCGGAACGCACTGGTGCTGAGGTATTTGATATGGTCAAGGATTTGAAAGTCATCTTTGGAAAGGGTCCTGGCGGACAATCAGTTCCAAAGGGAGCTGACGGGCACGCAGCCATGTGGAAGAAGAAATCTATATTCTGGGAGCTAGAATATTGGAAAGTCCTAGAAGTCCGCTCTGCAATCGACGTGATGCACGTTACGAAGAATATTTGCGTGAACCTCCTAAGCTTCTTGGGCGTGTATGGGAAGACAAATGATACAAAGGAAGCACGGCAGGACCAGCAACGTTTGAAAGACCCTGATGACCGGCATCCGGAATGGTTTCAAGGTCGTGCCAGCTACGCTCTGACCAAAGAAGAGAAGGTCATCTTTTTTGAATGCCTGAGCAGTATGAAGGTCCCGTCTGGATTCTCGTCCAATATAAAGGGAATAATAAACATGGCGGAGAAAAAGTTCCAAAACCTGAAGTCTCACGACTGCCACGTGATTATGACGCAATTGCTTCCGATTGCTTTGAGGGGGCTCCTGCCGGAAAATGTTCGAGTAGCCATTGTGAAGCTATGTGCATTCCTCAATGCAATCTCTCAGAAGGTAGTCAATCCAGAAGATCTACCACGGTTACAGAACGATGTGATCCAATGTCTTGTCAGTTTCGAGTTGGTGTTCCCGCCATCCTTCTTCAATATTATGACGCACCTCTTGGTTCACCTAGTCGAAGAGATTTTCATTCTCGGTCTTGTATTTCTACACAATATGTTCCCCTTCGAGAGGTTCATGGGAGTATTAAAGAAATATGTTCGTAACCGTGCTAGGCCAGAAGGAAGCATCGCCAAGGGCTATGGAAATGAGGAGGTAATTGAGTTTTGTGTTGACTTTGTTCCTGACCTTAAGCCGATTGGTCTTCCTCGATCGCGGCACGAGGGGAGACTAAGTGGAAAAGGCACGATCGGAAGGAAATCAACGACATGTATGGACGGCCATTCTCTGACTGAAGCACACCACACTGTACTGACCAATTCTAGCTTGGTGGCTCCGTACTTTGAGAAACACAAGAATATTTTACGCTCGGACAACCCGGGGAAGCCTGAATCCTGGATTAGGAAGGCCCACATGGAGACTTTCGGCAGTTGGTTGAGAAAACATTTAATGAATGACAATGATGTTGTAGATCAGCTGTACATGTTGGCCAAGACACCATCTTCGACTATAACGACTTTCCAAGGGTACGAGATAAATGGGAATACATTTTACACGATCGCCCAAGATAAAAAGAGCACCAACCAAAACAGTGGTGTCCGCTTTGATGCAGCAACCGAGAATGGGCAAAAGGTCACATATTATGGTTACATAGAGGAGATATGGGAACTTGACTATGGACCCTCCTTTAAGGTCCCTTTGTTTCGTTGCAAATGGTTCAAGCTAACAGGAGGTGGGGTAAAGGTGGACCAGCAATACGGAATGACAATGGTGGATTTCAACAATCTTGGTTACCTTGACGAACCATTCGTCCTAGCGAAAGATGTCGCTCAGGTTTTCTATGTGAAGGACATGAGTAGCAAACCGAGGAAACGGAAAGATAAGAAAACGATCAGTACATCATGCGATGATCCAAAGCGCCACATTGTTCTTTCAGGGAAAAGAAACATCGTGGGAGTGGAGGACAAGACAGACATGTCAGAAGATTATAATATGTTTGCTGAAATTCCGCCCTTCAAAGTGAACACCGACCCAAGCATTAAGTTAAATGATGAGGATGCTCCATGGATACGGCACAATCGTAAGCAAGCAGGGACACAAGGGAAGAAATGATGTGTAATAATTTATTGTACCAAACTTTGTTGAAGGGATCATGTGAATTATATTACCCGTGATGTGTTTGGTGTCCATTTTCGAATGATTCGAGATACCACTGATGATACATGAAATTTGGAGTGATTTAGTCATACTCCTGCCTAGGCGTATAAAATTTTGAATTGAATTAGTTTTATTTTTCTGAATTTTTTGATATATTATTTGTATTTTTAACATTTTGAATTGAACTAGTTTTATTTTTCTTAATTTTTTGATATATTATTTGTATTTTTAGAATTTTGAATTGAATTAGTTTTATTTTTCTGAATTTTTTGATATAATATTTGTGTTTTTAACATATTGAATTGAATTAGTTTTATTTTTCTGAATTTTTTGATATATTATTTGTGTTTTTAACATATTGAATTGAATTAGTTTTATTTTTCTGAATTTTTTGATATATTATTTGTATTTTTAACATTTTGAATTGAATTAGTTTTATTTTTCTGAATTTTTTGATATATTATTTGTGTTTTTAACATATTGAATTGAATTAGTTTTATTTTTCTGAATTTTTCGATATATTATTTGTATTCTTAATATTTTGAAAAAAAGAAAAAATATTTTAAGAATACCTTTAGTCGCGGTTGGCCTGCCCAACCGCGACTAAAGGTCGTTGCGCGCGGGAACAAAAACCCGCCGAAAAAGCCCTTTAGTCGCGGGTTGCCTCACCAACCGCGACTAAAGGTTACCCTTTAGTCGCGGGTCGCCTCTCCAACCGCGACTAAAGGTACCCTTTAGTCGCGGGTCGCCTCCCCAACCGCGACTAAAGGGGGGGGCTATAAATACGACGGCCCCGAACCCCTTCTCGTCTTCTCCGAATCAACACCGCCGTCGTCGCCCTCGCCCTCGACGCCGCCCGCCCTCGCCCTCGCCCTCGACGCCG
>NC_041385.1:3097837-3098924 GCF_002162155.2 Triticum dicoccoides | reverse complement strand
GCAATGAGGGATGCTCAAGAGGGGAAGATCAAGTTCAACAGAGAGAACGACGCGCTGACAAAAGCCCTCGGGAATCCTGAACACGGAGGACGTGTACGAGGCATGGGGCACATTCCGTGGAAAATAGGGTTCCCCCAGAACGATGACCCGTACGGTTACAGAAGCCGGAAGAGAAAGATGGATCGGGAAGCAGATGTTGTGGCGCGGTTGGCATCGGAAATGGATGTGATGAAGAAAACCGTGAGTGTACTAGTAGCCGAACGAGATGCAGCTCGGGCGCAGCATGAAGATCATCCAGCGGATCTCAGAAGCCAGCAGCGGAGAAGCAGTGTGGCTTCCACGGAGGCCCCACCGGCTGGTGCAGATGCACCGACGATCGAAATTACTGCACCGGAGCCTCTGGTGGTCGAAATTACTGCACCGGAGCCTATGGTGGTCGAAATTACTGCACCGGAGCCTCCTCGCTACCCCGTGGACGATATAAAGGAGATGAAAGAATGTCATCTGTATTATCCTATCGGGAACATGTCCGTGAAGGTAGCCATCGGCAGTGCTTTACCATGTTTACCTGGAGCACTCCACCACAACACCCCCATTCAAGATGGCTATGCTCGTGTCACGGTGTAGGACATAGTCCAAGGGTTTGAGGACCTGGAGATTGACATTGCTACACCTGAAGGGGAGAAAAGACTTGGAGATGTCAAGCGCCATTTCATTCTATGGCAAAAGAAGTTTATCAAGTTTCCAGGCGAGGCGCCAAGGACAACAAGTCCACCCCCCTACGGTGGTGGCGGTTCACCTACACCTCCGTCACGTCAGCCGACGCCCCCCAGTCCACAACGTCCGGCGGGTGATCAGACGCCGCCCCCCAGTCCTCGTCCGGCGGGTGATCAGACGCCGCCCCCCAATCCACCTCCGGCAAAGAAGCAGAAGCAGTCCTGGATTATTAACCCGGACCCTTATGTACCTAAGACCACAAAGGTACCAGAGCCATCATTGAAGCCTCTCCCCACAAGGCCTTGGGAACGTAGTGCCGAGGAAACTGCCGCGGCCGCGGCTGCTGATCATGAGAAATGGAAGGCGGACT
>NC_041385.1:3088315-3095975 GCF_002162155.2 Triticum dicoccoides | reverse complement strand
GGCCTTTAGTCGCGGTTGGCCAGAAGAACCGCGACTAAAGGTCCTCCGCCCCGACGGCCACCTGGCGCCCACGTGGACGGGCCTTTAGTTGCGGTTCTTACGCAACCGCGACTAAAGGGTGGGGCCTTTAGTCGCGCCCGTTCGGTCGCGGTTGCGCAACCGCGACTAATGGCAGTTGCGAATCGCGACCAAAGGCCCTTTTTCCACCAGTGTTTCCTAAAGTACATCTCCATATCCCTGCTGTGTATGTATGGCAGTGGCACCGTAATAGCCCGAACTGGTTCATCATAAACTATTCCCCTTCGTATTGTTCTAGAGATCTGCTTCGTGCAAAGCTCGATTGGCTTATTGGAAGGGAACTGAAAGGGACGAGCAGTTAAATTGCTCATAAATCTGTACTATGCAGCTATTTCTTCAACTTTTCCATTACTTATATCATGTATAAACTAATCATGCAGCTGGTTCTTCAACTTTTACATCCAGGTGAAGCAATAACATGGCTGATGGGCCATGCCATATGCCACTCCATTTGTTGGAAAGCATGACAAACAATTTCTCCAAAGACCGCATAGTTGGCAGCGGTTCGTATGGAAAAGTTTATCTGGTAATGATTTATCATTCAAATTTCCATATAGAGTTTTGCTTCGGCACATGAACCATATGTTGCATGCGTTTTCCATCACATAGTGCTGCGGACATGCTTACAAATTATGCGATTTAGGCGCATGCCCAAGATCGTTGACACTGTTTTCACATATTTGATTTACTACACTGCCCAAGTTAACTTGCGGGCTAAAATATTTCTTTTTCTGTCAGTCTTGTTAAGGGCCTACTTGCATATAACTTTCTAGGAATCTACGCATATTAAAGGAAGAACACTTGGGTACAATGTTTTCTTCTTTTTAGATGCCACATATATTCTTACAAATAGAAAACTGAACCATATATTTCCAATAGGGGGTGCGGAAAGATGGGCAAAAAATTGCTGTAAAGATCCTTCAAGACATGCCAGGACATGACGATGTGCTATTTGATAAGGAATTTTTCAATCTTGTAAATCTGCAACACCAGAACATCGTGCAGTTAGTTGGTTATTGCCACGAAACCCGACGAGAATACGTGATGTTCAACGAAACTAAGGTTCCTGCTGATGTGACAAAGAGGGCTCTTTGCTTTGAGTTTATGGAAAATGGAAGCCTTAGCGACTGTATTTTTGGTAAACCTATGATGATGCTTCACTTGTATACGTAGCATGTTAACTGCCCATTTTTCGTATATATGTTTCAAGAATTCTGAAATTGTCTTTGTTTATATAGACGAATTTAATGGACATGGTTGGCGCAATCGCTACGCTATAATTAAGGGTATTTGCAATGGTTTAAAGTACCTTCACGAGGAACTGAAGCCTCCTGTTTTTCATTTGGATCTAAAACCGGCAAACATATTGCTGGATAAGAAGATGATCCCGAAAATTGCAGATTTCGGGTTGTCCAGATTCTTCAAGGAAG
This sequence comes from Triticum dicoccoides, assembly GCF_002162155.2. Lineage (NCBI taxonomy): Eukaryota > Viridiplantae > Streptophyta > Magnoliopsida > Poales > Poaceae > Triticum > Triticum dicoccoides. Next base: position 3,094,467 of record NC_041385.1, on the reverse strand, counting down.
AAAAATCCTATAGAACTAATAGCCCTATAGGAACACTGTAAGCTTATTCTTGATGTGAACTATTTAATTTCTCGAAGTACAGAATTCCTCTTTACATCAGTCACTAACAATACGCGTTGTGTCGTTCTTGCAGTGGGTACTTACCACCGGAGTTTATAGAAAAGAAGATAATCTCAAATAAATTGGATATATTCAGCCTGGGTGTTGTGGTTTTAAAGATAATTGCAGGGCCTACAGGCTTCACGAGAAGTGCTGAAATGACCTCCGAGCAATTTACTAAGATCGTAAGAATTCCGTTTACTAATTAAGATCGGCTGGATATTGTCGCTGGTATTGTGCTCTGTTCTGTTTTATCTAACACAGAAATGTTCGCTGTGTTCTGAATTGCCAGGTGCATGGGAATTGAAGGAATAGGATACAATCAGCTGCGTCAGGGGATTTGTTGGATTCGTATTGTGAACAAGTAAAGAGATGCATCGTAATTGCTTTGAGCTGTGTGGAGGATGATCGACAGAAAAGGCCAACTATAGGGGATATCGTTAATATGCTAACTGAGTCAGAGACACTAGAAAACTATCAGGGGGAATTAATTGACCAGGTATGATCAACAATACCAAAATCTATTTTGGTAGTATGTTTTTAGTCATTTTTCTTGTTTTCCCGTCCTACAAAAACAGAGGCCAAGCTTGAACATATATTACTGATGCTTCCGACCTGAAAATATTATGCCAATTGATATTAATTTTCGTAGCTTTGATCTTGGCATAGGGAGGTGGGATGATGGACCCTGTCCGCCCTTGCGTCAAAGCCATGTTATTGTAGTTAACCTCGTGGCTTTTTTCTTGCATGCAGATGAGCACTTGCGTGGTCAAAGACACTGAGCTGATAAATGTACATCCCCTCCAGCTCCACTTCTCTTTCCGACCGAACAAGCTTATCTCCTGCCCATTTCATGTAACTAACAACATGGACGATCACCATGTGACCGTGAGGTGTGTGCCAAAACACCCGGAGGCAAAGCGTTATTACGCCGATCTGTATAAACTGTACAGTACTGTGCCACCAAGGTCCACACACACCTTCGTTGTAGCGATGAAAGAAGAACAGCAGCCGCCGGCCAACATGGACGAGCTTGACATAGTTGTTGAAACTATCCTAGGGGAGGTGAAGCGGCGTTACCAGTTTGAGACGGATATTAAGGATGCTAGAAAGGAAAACAGCCGTGGATTTCGTGAGGTGACCCTACAGGCCGTCTGTGCAACAACGTGCGAGAAGACAACATTTGAGGTTAGTTGTTGGTCTTGTTGGATTTGAACATGATGAAATAGACGCTAGCTAGGATATTCTCTGATACTTTTTTTCCTTATACAGTTATACTTCACCTTCTGTTTTTGGCCTGATAGGGTGCATGTTTTGATCAATCATGCTTACTTCAGGTCATGCTTCATGATGGTGGTATTGGTATGCTAGAAACGTCAATGGATGTGCACCCTACAGAGCCTTGGTGAGTTCAAGCTTCTAGCGGAATTTTTTTGCATCGTGTGGGTACAAAGTGAGGTGCACTTAATCACTTGAGAAACCAGGCCATAGCCTTGCATTATAGATAAAGCAGCCAACCAAGGATGCATACAAGAAAGTACAAAGGTAAAGGTAGTTTGCTGGGACACAACCAAACAAGCCCCCTAAAAAAAATTAGAAAACAGGTACATAGAGGCGACCCGTGCTAGCTCGCCGGAACCAGACAACTCGCCGCCACTTGAAGCGGAGAACCATCGAGTCAAGGGCGTCTCACTCCCAAAGTCTCAAAAGAAGCCGTCACTGCCGCATAAAAGCAATAAGTGCAAATGAGATCAGTCGCATGTTGCAGCGGTTCATGAACAATCACAAGCTTATTTCGGGAGGTCCAAAGGGCCCAAGCCATGGCTGCAAAGGAGAACAAGAGGAGGGGTCTACTCCTACCGGTGAGAAACTCAATAATTACCACAATGTCACTCAAATCTGCCGAGCACCAATTGCACCCCAAGGCCTCACGAAGGCAACCCCAAAGGAATTGCGCCGCCATGCACAAGAAGAAAATATAAGTAAAATCCTCGTCAACCCCGCACAGAGGGCAAAGGCCATCTTCAGGGCCATTCCTCTTCAACACTTCAGATATCCGACGGGAGGCGGCCATGGGTGAGCTGCCACAGGAAGACGAGCGGGGTGCGCATACCCCACAGCTCAGCAACCGAACTGGGGCCAGGCCCATCCAATAGGGAGCGTTAAATAGACCTAGAGCTGAACACACCCAAACGGCGATCGCCCCCAGGACACCGAGTTCGGCGAGCCCGGGGAAAGCCAGCCCACAGAGCCTACCACTCAGCTTCCTCCTTAGCCTTGAATGGCCGGCGGAAGTAGAGATTCCAGTGGCATTACGACAAACTGTGACAACTATAGAGTCAGGCTCATTAAAATGGAAAAGAGGGACTATAAAGAATCCTGCAGCATGGCATGGCTAGACTAGGCCCCCCTCCGAAATGAGGTGCTTAATACTTTGCATCGACCGCTAGAACATGGACCCCTCCGTTCGAGAGCACATGAGAATAGGGTGGTGCTACTTGTGATCTGCGTTGGTTTTGTCCCCGGAGAGGAGAGGATGATGCGGTACAGTAGAGTAAGTATTTCCCTCAGTTATGAAACGAAGGTTATCAATTCAGTAGGAGAACCAAGCAACACCTCGTTAGCAGCACCTGCACACAAGACAACACACCTTCACACCCAACGCGAACAAGGGGTTGTCAATCCCTCGACGGTTTATTACGTGATTAAATTGTATGTGATAGATTAGTAGATTGGAACAAAAATACAAAATAAAATAAATAGTAAAATACTGCAGCAAATATTTTTGGTTTTTTTAGTATAAAATAAAGTAGAGATTTGTCTGATAAAAATAGATCAGGGGGCCATAGTGTTCACTAGAGGCTTCTCTCAAAGAAAATAGTATACGATGGATGGACAAATTACTGTTGGACAACTGATAGAGACGCAAATAATCATGATGATATCCAAGGCAATGATCATGTATATAGGTATCATGTCCGAGACAAGTAGACTGAAATGATTCTGCATCTACTACTATTACTCCACACATCGACTGCTATTCAGCATGCATCTAGTGTATTAAGTTCACGAAGAATGGAGTAGTGCCTTAACTACGGTGACATGATGTGGACAAGAAAAAACTCTCACGAGAATCAATCCCATCTTTTTACCCTTAATAGCAATGATACATACGTGTCATCTCCCTTTCTGTCACTGGGATTGAGCACCGCAAGATCGAACCCATCACAAAGCACCTCTTGTCATTGCAAAAACAAAATCAATCTAGTTGGCCAAACCACATCGGCCAATCTCTCCTATAGGGCTAGCGGCAGCTGCGCTTCGCGCGGGCAATGTTGATTCACCTTTCATGCTCCGTCTTCGACCAAATCGGCCGACCGACGTGCCTGGGTAGGGCTCTCTCCGATGAGGTGGTAGTCAGCGATGGTGTCTTCTGCTATTAGCGTTGATCCTTGACGACAACACTGACCTGCGGCAATGGACTCGTTGCGGATTGTGATGGCCATCGAAAGGTATTCATTAGGGTTCATCTCTCTAGACCCGGTGGCTGACCTCAGTAAGGAGATGCAAACTATGGATGACAGCTTGATGCAGAGGGATGGTTGTGTGGCGGCGGCGCAGCCGCTGGGATCGTGTAAAAGTGTTGGCGACAACACATAAGTGACATGAATGGAGGTGCTACGCAAGCACCCGGTCTCGAGTTCCGGGGCGAATGCCTAGGTCTCCGTGATGGATATACTTGGCAATGACGATGGTTTATGTCGTTACCTTATTGAAGGCATCACTCGGATAAGCTCGGATTGGTTCTTTAGGGTGAAAACCTAGATTCTGACCTTTGGTGGTTGAAACCAGTGATGACGGCTCTTCAGTGTCACTCCCTTCTTAAAGGCGTTACTGTTGAAGAATCTTGTCGTCCATGTGGTGTCATGAGATGGTTGGTGCTGATATGGCTATTTCCGTAATTTGTCAATCGCAGATCGGATTGCTTTGGGCTTTCTTTTTTCCTCTCCATGCATAGCTTTGGTCTTATATGACTTTGCTATTTGTTGGGGTGTTCTTTTGTGTGTGTGTGTTCGTGGTGGTTGTGTGCATAGTAGCTATGCTGAGGCCGGATGTGTGCTCAATTTGTTTTGTATCCCTTTGATGCTTCATTTTGAGCAAATAAAATGCATTCTTTGTAGAAAAAAAGTCATCGCGGTCAAAACCGCTTGACGGAGTCAAAACCAAGACGAGGGTTGATTTCTGAGCCACATGGTTAGTTTGGGATGCAATTCGACCTATTTTAAAGTCTAGGGTTGAATATTAAATCGTGTGGTTAGTTCAGAGTTGTAATATGGACTTTTCTCCCGACCCTTGGCTGGTGAAGCGTACCGTGTACCACTCCAGGTCCACGACGGCCCGTGCCACGGCCACGGAGAAGAGGATTGTAGAGAGAACGCGATGGTAGACGTCGACATGGCCGGACTGCAAGATCAAGATATCATGTGTGTAGGTGGCCGTGCGGTCTATCCCAGACAAACATAGCCATTGACTGGTCCTCAACCAGGGGGCGGACCCAGAATAAAAACTGACTGGGGGCACTCTCTGTAAGAAAACTCACGAACACATTTTCACATAAGCTTGTAAACGTCAAAAAATGTTTTTTATTGCGTGGCAACCAAACCGGACTGGTATTTTTTCTGTCCGCACAGCTTACCATTTACAATGGATGCATACTTTTCGAGCACATGCAACTAGGATGGAGACCCCTGGTGGATCCACACCTCTGGCAGTCTGGAGTACACTTTGGAAACTCCCAGTTCCACGTAAAGTTCAAGTGTTTGGATGGAGGGTGTTACGAGGAATCATCCCGCTGCGAGCTATCCTCACTAATAGGCATGTCGGTTCTAATGGAGCCTGCCCAATCTACCATCAGGGGGCGGAGGACATCAAGCATCTTCTATTCCAATGCACGCATGCAAGGGATTTGTGGGACCGACTAGGCTTGCCGGAACTAGTGAATCAGTCATTGCCAGTGGATAGATCGGGATCGATCATTGTCACGCATATACTGTCACTTCCGGACAGTCATCTATCTCTACATCCGAACATCAATTTTAAACAGGCCATTTTGGTGGGAGCGTGGTACCTATGGTGGATTAGGAGGCAGGCCACACACAATGAAACATACCCACCCTCATGGAGATGACCTATCTCAGTCCTGTCCATTGTGAGGAATTTCCAAAATGCCTCTAAACGAATGACCGAGTTGCCTGAAACAAAATGGAGGAAACCGGACCCAGGATTCATAAAACTTAATGTTGACGCAACTTTTTTTGCACATGAGGGCATTGGTGCAACTGCAGCTATTCTCAGAGACAACAGGGGAAATTTTATTGCGGCTCACTTCAAATTTATTGCTATTGCAGCCGATGCTATCACCATGGAGGCAATGGCCATGAGAGATGGATTACTATTCGCTAATAGTGAAGCGGAGTCTGATTCCCTTCAAGTCATTAATTTCTGCTCTGGACAAACAAGATGGTGGGATGAAGCTGCAGTCTTATTTGCAGAATGCATAGATATCGGTTCATCTATTGGAAAGGTCACCTTTAAGCATTGCTTACGATCATGTAATAATGTAGTGCATGTGCTAGCAAATCATAGTTATCGTAATAAGTCCTCTTTTAGTTGGCTGGACGAGCCTCCTGATTTCTTGATGAGGGAACTCGTGGACGATGTAAGCGTGTTATTAATTTAATAAAGCTAGCCATGACGGCCTTTCCTCAAAAAAATGTTTTATATATATATATATATATATATATATATATATATATATATATATATATATATATATATATATATATATATATATATAGTGATGCTATTCATCACCCAGGATGCAAAATAAGTTATTCTTCACCCAAGGTAATCTTACGATCACTTCATAATTAAATTACATTTGGAATTCAAATAGTTATGTTCCTATTGATTCACTACGTAAAATTTGGTATAATAAAATAAAAATATAGGTCATAAGACAAGAAAATTTGGAGTTTATGTATATTTTACAC
>NC_041385.1:3041167-3088065 GCF_002162155.2 Triticum dicoccoides | reverse complement strand
ATAACTATTCCTCACCCGGGGTGACAAATAGTCAATCCAATTTTCCTGTAAGTCATGAGATAGTTCAACCAAATTCTACAAACATTTGTTGATTTTTTTTTCAAATAGTTGTCCATCATCTTCCTACTTTTTCTCAATCAAATCACTGAAATGCTAATTGTGAAAGGTTCACATACAAAGTAAGCTAGTAGCAGCAGGCTATCACACAAGTACTAGTTCTGCAATTAATTTCCAAGAAGAATAGAAGCGGTGTCGTCTCGCCTCCCGATTTAATCGCTGCGGTTTCCTTTTATTTAAGCGGAGATTTTTTGCTCGTTTTTTTTAGATAACGGAGATTTTTGCTCGTGTACGCATGGGGCGTGGGTTGATGAGAAACTGCGTCCCCTGCTTTTCTGTTTTCTGGGCTTTTGCAAGGGAGTGGGGGCACTAGACATGGGCCGACTGGGGGCCTTGCTGGGCTAGTATTCGACATATACAGAGAGGGCCGTCTTCTAAATAAAAAATACAGAGAGGGCCGAAAATTGAGTGGGATCCTGGGCCCTCACTCATCATAACGTGCGTCCGCCCCTGTCCTCAACTATCCCAATGCCTGTCATGTAGACAATACCGCCCACAGTTCCCTCAAAAAAAAAAAGACAATACCGCCCACAGAAACCGGCTGCTTGTAATGCTAGTATTATAAGTTAGTATCATGCATATGCATATGATATTAGTGTGTGATACTACCTCCCTAATGCACAATATCATATATTAATAGCATAGATGGTTTTATTTATCGCCATACATGACAAATAGTAGTATAACATTTATTATGATACGGTATAATGATATATCATGATACGATACTCAACCCACTCTTTACTTATTTAATTCTATGCCACCTCATCAAAATTATCTAGTTGGCATGCATGATACTAAATATGATATTCCCATTACAACCAGCCTAAAACAGGTTGAGGGGATGTTTTGTCTGGTTTTAAAAACTTCAGGGGATTAACATGCCGATTTTAGAGGTGAGGGGGTGACGTAACTGAAAGATGATACTTTAGGGGGTTATGTATACTTTTTTGGATTCAAAACCATACAATCAGTTATAGTGCAGTTAAAAAAAGCATATACATTTTGCCTGTAAACTATGTAATCTGGCCTAACTGAATACAATTTTCTTTTGCTTCAAAATTGATGGATTTTTCCCACAAAAATATATATTTGTAAATGAAAATAAATTTAGTGCATCATGTGTCATCGAGGTATCTTATCACCTTATTCCATAAAAGTATTAAGCTATCTCGTGCATGTGCACAAGTTTTTTTTTTTTTGAGGAACCGGCAGAAGCACTGCTTTTCTTATAGAAGAAGGTCAGAAATACAATTTACAAAGGGGGCGCACGTTTTTAGGGAACAAAACCCAAACAACCAGAAAAACCTACTACAGACTTAGCCAATACTAACAGATGACAACGCCCCAACGAATGCCAGATCCCGTTGCTTAATGGCCTTGAATGCCAGTAATGTAACCTCGCGAGAGTCATCCGCTGATTCATAAAAACACGTCTGCTTCTCTCTTTCTAGATAACAATAAGGGTGTATTATCCTTCTGCTCTGTCACTGCCGCACTTGGGATGACTTGTTTACCAGCATCTTGTCCCACCATTCAAAAACACCGACTGGCTGAGTCAAGAAAGCTAACACCGCAACGCCCTCGTTTGTCCAAATGATTATCTGGTTCCAAACAATGACAATGGAGGGACAGTCCTTGCAAAGGTGGGTCGCCGTTTTTGGCTGCTGAAGACATAGCTGACACCTTGGGTCATGTGGCCAGTCACCAATAGTTAGCATATCCGCGGTGAGAATTATACCATGTAGAACTAGCCACACGGAGAATTTGCACTTTGGCTCAGCATGCATAAGCAGATCAGACCTTTGAAGAGTCAAACCTCGGGTGTTAGCCAAAGAACTGTGTCACACTCTATTTGTGGTTAGGATCCAGGAGATTTGGTCGTCCTGGTCTGGCAGCAGAAGTTTCTAACTTATCCATCCCAGAGAGTGACAAATTCCCCCAGCTCTTGCAGGGATCGAAGGTTAACGACTGCTCTGATCCAGTTTTCATTTGTCAACTCATGATGCACCGTCCTGTTTTTTCTTGTAGTGAATTTGTAAAGCTCCGGCACAAGAAGCGTTAGAGGGCCCCTTCCAGTCCAGTTGTCATGCCAGAAAAAGCGCCTTGTGTCCGTCTCCCAAAGTTATGGTTGTGCATGTGCGAAAAAGGTTCATCTCAGCCAAGTCGCATGGAAGCTCTGTGCCCACCCATGGCCTTTCTGGCTCCATCCATTGTAATCATGGCCAACGAAGGCAAAGGGCGTGGCCAAATCTCTCAAGGCCCGTGATTCCAAGGCTGCCCAAACGCCTTGGGCAACAGACGGTCTTCCAGTTAACAAGGGAGTGCCCTCCGGAAGTTTGCGTTTGGTCCTCTTTCTGCCATAGAAATGCACGATGATCTTATAAACTTTCCTTAGGATTCATTTCGACAGGTTGAGAACGGAAATGTGGAAAGTTGCCATGGCCATTAGAACTGATTAAGCCAGAGCGACCCTGCCTGGCTTATTTAGTATCTTTCCTTTCCAACCTGGCAGTCTACCCGCTATCTTGTAGATGAAAGGTTGGAGGTCAACCCTCCGAAGCCGGCGGTAGTGCAGTGGGAATCCGAAGTAGCGTCCCGGGAAGCTAGCAATCTTGGCGGAGAAGACAATGAGTATGTCCTGGAGATCAATGGCCCCACACCTTATCGGGGAAACCCCATTCTTTAACAGATATGCGATTAGGCCATTGGCCTCCCAAACGCCTTCACGATGTCCGAGGTCGCCCGGAACTCCTCCTTATCCGGGTTTGCAAAGATGCTTGCATCATCCGCGAAGATAGAGATTCTGCATCTAGCGGAACGAGTGTGGATGGGCTAGAGGATGCCCTACTCGAAGGTAGGGGTGAAAACATATCGCATAGTGCTTTTACCACTACTGTTTTCATATTTTCAAAACGAATATGAATGCGAATACGGATGAAGCTCGGATGTTATTCGAATATGGATACATATCAAATGTTTAGTCGATTCAGAACAGATACGAATAATAGCGACATATTTCTTAAGTAAATTAGTCAATAGCTATGTGACATGAAATAATCAACTTGTGACATACAATAAGTGAACGATAAATGGGTTTATGAATAAATACTATTGTAATGCATAATAATTTCTATGTTTGATTATACAAAGAGTAAAAGTTGACCACTTATTTGTCTTATGTTGAATGATTGGAATACTGGGGCTAGAATTTTAAAAATTACCTCCCATAAACATATTATCGACTTTCATATCCATATTTGTGTCAAAATCTCGTACCATATTTATTTTTTATTTGTTAAATAAATTTAGTTACAAATAATTTCCATTTCTATTTTAGTTTGGATGCGGATGTTTCAGATACGAATAGTCATTTTCTCGAATACGGATATCTGATATTTTGGATTATCCACTACCACTTTCCACCCCTACTCGAAGGCGAGACGAAGTGTCTGCTGCAATGGGTCAATTGCTAGGATGAAAAGCATCAGCGACAGTACGTCTCCCTAAAGCAGGCCTACGTGTGCCTGAATGTCTTGCCCGGGTTCCCATCAACGTTGACCAGACCGCAAGCGCTGAAGGACTTCAAGAAAGAAAGCCCAGTTGTCAGAGTCAAAAACCTTGGATATATCAAACTTGAGGAAAAGTCCAGGGATGTTCCAGCGGTGTAGATCCTTGATTAGGTTCTGAAGTTGTCGTGGATGGAACGCTTTTGGATGAAAGCACTCGGGCAGTTAGGTACCACCGTTGCCAGAACCGGGGCTAGCCTGTTGGGCAGGAGGTTGGAGAAAATCTTGGGAAGACTATGGATGAGGCTAATTGGCCAGTAGTCCCCAACAACAGTAGCGTCGGCTTTCTTGCGCAGAAGAATGATGTTCGCCGAGTTGATGAGAGACGCACAATCTCCCGAAAGGCTCGCAAGTTGAAGAATTGCCTCGACGACATTCTACTTGACTATTTCCCGGCAAGACTTGGAAAAAAAGCCCCAATGAACCCATCCGGGCCTGGCGCCTTGACGAAGGAAGCGAAAATATCGCGTCTTTGATCTCGCTCTCATCAAAAGGGGTCTCCGGATCCGATAGGTCATGTGCGGGCAGGCCCAGGTTCTCCCAGATGAGCCCCTTGGTGTTGGGCGTCTGCGTTCCAAAGTGGTCCTAGAAGTGCGAAAAGATCATACTTTCCTTGTCTTCAGCCGTGACCACAACTCCATGGTCCGTCTAAAGCGTCTGAATGTAGCTCTTGCGTCTGCGACCATTCACCTTGGCATGGAAACACTTGGAATTGCCATCGCTAAGCATGATGCAAGTGAGGCAGGAAAGAGGCCTATCCTCCTCAGCGAGGTCCAGTCTCCAGATGACCTCCTTGGCAATCTCTCTCTGGTATTTAAAAACCCCACGCTCTCACGTTGCCATTTCTTTAGAGCCTTAGCAGTCCGAGATAACTTGATGTGGATCCTCCGGATGGGGTTGGTCACAAGAACCGGCCACCCCAGGCTGTGGCCACAGTATCCTTGAATCTCGGGAGGCGAAGCCAGAACTCCTCGAACTTAAACGTGGCTTGTCGCGCACCTCATTGTCCCCCTGAGAAAAAGCGGGGCATGATCCGAGCAAGCAAAGGAGATGGCCTGGAGATGCGCATTGGGGAAGAGCGAGTCTCAGTCATCGGTTTGGAAGAAATGGTCGATCTTTGTTAGCACCGGGGTCCGGGGTGTCTTGAGCATTTGCACAGGCTGATGACTAGTTTTAATAATTATTTTCTATGCCTACTATATATCTTCGTGTCACGTAGGATTTTGGCAGGCTATGGCAGACGACTTGTGATTTGGAACTACAAGACCCAGGTACGTATGTACGTAGGATGCAGCCGTATTCTTCTTGGGATGCATATTGATGGGCTGGGCCCTCACATTGTATATTACATACTGATTTCCAATTGTATCCATATCTTTTGTGCGATGCAGACAAGAATGATGCAGTGTGAATTCTACCCTGGGTTGGCTCATTCCCTCAGAATGCTTGTCTCCTCTAACGTGTATGTTAGCACCGTTAGTTTTATCGTGAAGCCGATGGAGCAATTGTTCGTGGTGGGTGATGACGACGGGTACATCCACGTGCATGACTCTACGACAATGAAGAGAGTCAAGGAATTCAAAGCTCACCGGGGTAAGGTCACATCATTCGCCGTTCACCCGACTCAACCATTTGTGCTGTCGGCATCTCAGGACGAACTGATCAAGCTTTGGAACTGGGACAAGGGGTGGGAGTGCATCCGGACATTCACTGGGCACTTGGACAGGGTGAGGCAAGTCAAGTTTAATCCGCATGATGCCAACACATTTGCCAGTGCTTCCAACGACGGCACAGTGAAGGTTCATCAATATTCTTTTTTTATACTCGTCCTCGTGCCTAGCTACAAATAAATATCGTTTGTCCATCTGATATAATTTATTTATTTCTCGTTCACAGATCTGGAGAACCTTTTCTCCCACTCATTTCACCAGCCTCGACTGTGAAGAGAGACAGGGATGTGTTGAGTACTATCCCACGGGTGGTGATCAGCAGCACTACATGGTTACAGGATCAACATATGGGACGGCACGAGTATGACATCTAGGCCATCTTTTTAATAATTCAATAAACAAACAAATGATATCAGATGTTGTACTGCGTGGTTGCATGCATGAATGCCGCACATCTCAAATTAATAACGTCTCTCCTTCATTTTCTAATATCAATCAGATCTGGGATTTGCGAACACGGAAGTGTATCCGTGAAATCAAGGGGCTACAAGAATCATGTATAGTTGGTGTGATCGATTGCCACCCAGATCGTCCGGCAGTGTTGGTTACCGCGTCAGAGTTCTATGGTGTTTCTCTCCACGACTCCACAACCTACAGGTATAATGCCCCGGCAGCCGCTACTAGCCTACAATACATTGTGGCTTCCTACTACTCTCCTCGGGCATAGTTCTTTTTTAATTTTAAGGCTCCATGGTCATTATAGTAAATAAATGTCCATGTTAGATGTCCTTTGAACACCAATCACATAGTAACACGTGAAAGTTTAAATTTGGCTCGGAATCCATCCCGAAGAAACCAGACAATTCAAAAGTAACACTCTAACTACAAGCTTGCTAACTTCAAAAACAAAACTACAAGCTTGCTTTCCAATTTAAGTCCTTGTATATAAACCCGAGGGCCAAGAGCATGGCTACAACATTTCCCTCCTCTTCCTCTGATTTCCTTTGTTTTATTATGATGTGGAGTATACGTGGCTAAATTCTGTAGGAATTTTGGAAATTAATAGCAGGATTCATAATTTTGCAGGTGTGAGAGAACAATTCATTTCGGTCTTGGTGATGTTTTATGTTTTGCATACATCAAGGGCACAAGAAGGTAACAGAACAATTTCATATGACTCTTGTATTTTACCCCCACACATCTTGTTTTCATTAGTGGGAACAAAGCGGGATCATCCTAAGGGAGAATATCATCACCACAAGAGTAGATAATGTGCTAACAAACTAAAGCAATGGAGAATCCGAGTACTCCTAGAGTCCTAGGCAAATGTGCCAACATCCAAGCTCAGTCAACCCTCTAAGGGCAAAGAAAAGTACTAACATAGTCAATGAAAAAGCAGTGCTTCTGTACTCCTACAACCGTAATTTAGCGTTTAGGGAAAATGATTAATATACATTTATATAAAATCTCGTTTGGTGAGCCAACTCCATTGTCGTTTTCCCAAAGCCAGTCCTGGATATGCGAGGCTCTTGGGGTTGTGGTGGTGCCGCCGCCCCGGCCTGCAGCGCCGGACTTGAAAGATTCTGCCACTGTTGGCCTTTGTTTCTCATCGTCGCCACCGGCGCATCCACCCTCGAAGCAGTCCGCCACTGCCGGTCCTTGCCCATGGTCGCTGCAACTGTCAAAGAGGATGACCAAAGAGGAGGAGGAAGATACTGACATAGTCGGCGGCGTGTCAGCCCTTTGGCGATCACGAACGTATCGGAGCTCATGGAAGGGAGGATGAGTACATGAACATATGCGGAAAAGCCTCACCGGTGAAGAATTTTGATGAAGATGCATCATCATCAACAACCCTATCTCGAGTAGAAGCGATTCCAATTCAAACTCCAAATGTGGTTGGAGAGGCAGATGTTTTGATTCAAATTCTAGCAGTGATGGCAGCAGCGGCGGCAAGGGAGACAAAGAGGAAGGTGATGCCTAGTGAGAAGATACATTGGCTGGTTTTGAAAGGTCTCGACATGCTAAGGATAACATGGCGAGCCCCGACAACATCTTGTGGCAGCTTGGGCTCTTCCTCGAGGTTGACGATCACCCGAATTAGTGGCAACAACAAAGCTTGGTTGTGATCTTGTGTCAGATAATAAACTTCATCTAATACACATGTCTCCTATTTTAAGTTATTAACTCAAAACAAAGTATTCCATAAACAAGTTTTAACAAAAAAACTAGTTAAAACTGGTTTCTAGAAATCCTCTTTAAGCCGATTTTGCTAAAACTTGTTCCATATAGCAGTTATCCAAACAACCACTGAAGTGTGGGGTACCAAAGTAGGATGGTTTTGTAATTCAGCATTGGGATTTTTCTTCACAATGTTATTCCACAGTTCAAACTTCTAACCAGGGTATCATATCTATGTAGCCTCGCCATTGCACATCACTATGGAGTTGTAATCATGGAAATCGATGAATTTTATAAAAACGTCCTGCATCCTGCAAGGTAATTAAAGAATGGAGGAAAATGAAGCTTGAACGATGGAGCATGAATTGCGTGTTTGAGTTATGCCAATGCAAATACGATGCACAGATTTATCTCAGTGGGGTTATTTAGTTATGTGATTAGTGTTGTTTATTTGTACTGTAGAAGTACATATTTTTGCCATGAGCATAGGAGTATGTTCCCTCAAAATTTACATTTCTTCATGAGTTTCTGATTTTAAATTTGGTATGAACTTTGCACATTTCTTCATAAATTTCTGATTTTTAATTTGTTATGAACTTTGTGCTTTCCCGCGGATCCTATTCCCGGTAGAATGCAAGGAATATGTACCAAACGCAGACCCCCTGTCCCCTCTCTGTAGCTGCTTTGAACTGGCCCATTTAGGAGTGAACACATGAAAGCAGAGCATTATTTAAGGTCGACGTGAGGGGGTGGCGCTCCAAAAGGATTGAACGGGCTTGATGCCGCCTGATTGATGGCAAACAATTGCCAATTTGAAGTCGCCTCAATTTCAAGCCGAAGTTGCTCGGGTCTGCATCGCTAAGCTAGCACCGGTATCGTTCCGTCGCAACGCATGGACATTCAGTTAGTATCTCCAAAAGCCGAGGAGCCATTGTGTGCTATATCGCAGTGTCACGCAAACTTCCAAGCAAAACTGCATATACATACAGATTGATGATCCAATTTTCAAGAGACAAAATCAGACGAGAGATTTGAGTGGCATAGCGCTTGTCTGACCTCGCCGTAAGTCCACCTTAATTTAGCTGCTGAAATGCACATATGCAAGCACCCATCTTCTATCATGCATCCTGTCAGAGTACATTTGCATAGCTCGAGAGTAGATGAGCTTTCTCCCACTCTATCAGCTGATTATCAACACAAAAGGACCCGCTACATTCATTCAGTTCAACAATGAATGATCCAATCTCGCAAAATAAAAATGAATGGTAAAGTTGAAAAAACTTAAAAAACTAGGCAAATTTGTGAAAATTTCACGAGTTGAGAAAAAGGAAAAAAAGGATAAACAAAAATGAAAAAAAGAGAAAACTGCAAAACCAGTGATGGGGAAAACCGAAAAAGTAGCACCGGCCGAACTTCATGGGAAGGTTCCCGAAAAAGATAAAAAAAAAGGACCTACATGGACCTGCCCATTTTGCTACATAGTGCTGTGGAGGGGTGTGCGCCATGTAGCAAAAATGCCTAGCCAAATAGTATTTGGGGACACGCAAGACACCACCCAGACTGCTCTGCTGGGTAGGTAATTGGGCCAATTGAACCTCTTAATACAAGGGACAGGTAAGGCGAAAAAAATACCCCTCGAAGGTTTGAAACACCATCAATTTCCACAGGGTTTCCTCCAAAGAAACACTAGCTTCAGGATGTGCACGGTTACACTTGGACTTGGGAACAGTTTTTGTCTGAGCAGAAGAGAACACTACCAATGGAACCACCCCAACTGCAACTCCATGTCAAAAAAGGAAAGATATATAAGCATATATCTTAAGGCAATTTACAAGGGGTTACAACTAAGCGACGCATGCTCTGTCTATGTTCCACAAATTTACCAGACTGCCACAACCAAAAAATAAACGACAAGACAATACAACAATAGCAGCAAAATCACCTTTTGTTTTCGTATTTTGCTTTTTGTATTTTTTTTCTACTTTCAAATATCTAAACACATATATTACACAAACTTACACAACTGTTTTTCCAAAATATTAGCGGAGCATTTTATAAATGTTAAATGTGTATAGATAAATTGTTTCACATGGATACAAAAATATTTACAGTGTATGGAAAGAATGATCATGTATTTAAAAAAATATTAATTAAGCATTTGAAAAAAAATATTCTAAAACATTTGCCATGTATATAGTGTGATGAAAAAATATTGATCATCTATTTAAAAATTGTAAAACATGTATAAAAATAGATTTTTGTGATGTATAATAAAAATTAGAACATGCATTAATGAAAATAAAACATAATTTTAAAAATTGTTGCTCATCTATCAATAAAATGTTAATCATATATTTAGAAAACAGTTTTGCTAAAGCACATCTAGACGTGTCATAAGTATTGCACATCTAAGTCCTATGTCATTG
This sequence comes from Triticum dicoccoides, assembly GCF_002162155.2. Classification (NCBI taxonomy): domain Eukaryota; kingdom Viridiplantae; phylum Streptophyta; class Magnoliopsida; order Poales; family Poaceae; genus Triticum; species Triticum dicoccoides. Next base: position 3,078,102 of record NC_041385.1, on the reverse strand, counting down.
ATCTTACGTCGAGATTCGTATGAATTTTTTCTTTTTCTTTTTTATTTTCCTCTTTATGCTTGATTCACTCATTTAGATGTGCAATAATTAGAGCACATTTAGATGTGCTCTAGACACACCCTTTAGATAATGCTAAACATGTATAAAACTATCACTAATGTATATGACAAATGTAGAATGTGTATCAAAAAATTGAACATAAAGACATCAATTTTCAAAAGATGTAAATACATCGAGAGTCTTAGAACCTTCACGTCGTGGTCAGTTTGCTGCACAAACTTGTAAAATACGTGATTGTAGTCATCATACTTGCCCGAGCGTGCATATACTGTCACCTTTCACGTACGCAGACATATCCGCTGCCTGCATGGCAAGCCGGAGTGGCCAGACCCACTGTCAACCACTGTAATCGTTCACATATAGTATATTTACAGAAAAACCCTCAAATTTTTATTCACATAGCCGAACTCAAATAAAACAAAAAACCAAAGGGACGGGTGGGCTTCGAACCAAAAACCTACTGTTTATATGAACCCATGGACAACAAACAAACCAATGATGGTTCATGTCACAGTTGCACGACAAAATTTTTATACTATATGAGGAGGACAGAAAAAATTAAGATGAAATTTATATAAAAGGGAAGCCATTAGGTTCGAATATGTATGTGACCTCGTGGTCGCTCGTGCCTATGATAACATTCGGGATACGAGCACACTTGATGTCTCGAAGGGATAAACATATTTGTGTGGTTATTTTGTTCCTCATTCTGGTGTATTTTGTCCTTTATATTGCCTTTACATTTTACATTGTTCAGAGATCCTTAAAATGGTCAAAATTTCATAAATTATTGTGAACAAATCAACGAAATTTTTGTTAGAATTCTAAACATGTATTAAAAAATGTGTATTAACGAAATGGTCAAAAATTTCTTAAATTTTTGGACAAATGTGTACTAAAAAATCGAAAATAAAAACATCAATTTAAAAAAAATATTGTTTGTTTATCCAAAAATCATAAACATGTATTAATCAATGTTCATAATATATACAAACTATGTAAAATGTGTATGAATAAAGTTGTCACCAAACATACTCCCTCTGTAAACAAATATAACATGATTGAGGTCACTACTTTAGTAACATAAAACATCTTATATTTGTTTACAGAGGTAGTAATGTTTGAAAAAATATTTATCGATTATTTGATTAATTTTAGACATATACAGAAAAATATTCAAGATGTACTAAAAAATGTACAATTCTGTATGAAAAATATAGATATATGTTGGAAAAAATGAAGAAACAACAGAAAGAAAAGAAGAACAATATAAATAGAAATCAAGAAAGAAACAAAGATAATCGAAGAATGTTGGAAAGAAAAACAAAAAACACGGTGAAAACCAAAAAAGAAATAAAAGAAAAACCAATGAAATCGATGAAAGAAATGAGGAACAGTGATGAAAAAAAGAAAATAGAAAACCAAAACAACCGTAAAGAAACAAAGAAAAACGAAAACAAAACAAAGAGTGAGAAAACTCGAAATAAAACTTGGAAAGGGAAAGGCCCAAAAAATCATAGAAAAAAAAACAAAAAGTGACAACCATGAAACAACAAAAAATGAGTGAACTGAAAAAAAAAAATAAGAAAACCATTAAGAAAAATAAGCGGGCCAACCAAGTTTATAACATGGGATGAAAATGCTTCTCTGAGACAGAAGTTGTACTCGTCATAAGCAAGACTAGCACATATGCCCGTGCGTTGCAACAGGTTGATAAAGTTATAGGCATTATTCTACAGACAAACTCGATCACAATGCCTGTACGAATTCCATACAAACTTTGTTAAAAAATCTTCGGCTAAGGCGACAATGCATATAATACCCACATTTTAATCTTGATAAAAAACACGGAGATAAATAATTCCTATAATTGTAGATAAAAGTTCAATATGCACTGGTGGAAAAAGGGCCTTTGGTCGCGGTTCGCAACTGCCATTAGTCGCGGTTGCGCAACCGCGACCGAACGGGCGCGACTAAAGGCCCCCCCCCCTTTAGTCGCGGTTGCTTAAGAACCGCGACTAAAGGTCCGTCCACGTGGGCGCCAACCTCTAGTCTCTAATCACCACCCCTCATCACTTCTCAATTTATTCTTTTATCACCCCTCATCATTCCAAATCATCTAACTTCCCAACCGGTCACCCATCCCTCTCACTACTCCAGCCCAAGCACGCTTAACTTCCGGGTTCTATTCTCCCACGCTCCAAGTCTGCACTTGTTGTTTTCCTGACAATAATAAGATGTCAATCCTATTAACCTTCAGGAATTTTGCTTGAGCATGAAGTGACACATTTCACTGTTTGAGTTTGAAACTATTGTTTTAAAAAACAATAATTATTTAGTAACACTAATATTTCTTGAATAATTAGTTTGACCATTGTTTGACCACAGTTTGACCACAGTTGACCACAGTTTAACCAGATTTGACCAAAATTGAAATAATTAAAATAATTATTTAGTAACACTAATATTCTAGAATAATTAGTTTGACCATTGTTTGACCATAGTTTGCCCACTGTTTGAATATTTTTCAATTTTTTCCACTCTAGATCTTACAAGCCCCGTGACTTTTTTTCTATTAGGTTTTTGAGGATTTTGAAAATGTTTAACGGGGTTCCCCCAGTTAAATTTGGATGTAACTTTTCGAGTAGATGATTTTTCATATAAAAAACTTTTTCATCCGAGTTAGTATGCAAAAGTTATGCCCATTTTTACAAATTTCAGAGAGATTTTGCAAATAAAGTCAAAATTCACATTTGCAAATTTTCCCAACAACTAGACCACATATCACATGAGAAACTTATTTTCTTTTATTTTTTTGACATTTCCATTATTTTCTTTTATTTTTTTTAAAACTGAAAAGGCGATCCGGGGGGGGGTAGAGTTTGAAAATGGGACCTTTAGTACCGGTTCGTGGCACGAACCGGGACTAAAGGTCTCAACCCCATTAGTTCCGGTTCGTGCCACAAACCGGGACTAAAAGGGAGGAGCTTTAGTCGCGGTTGGCCTGGCCAACCGCGACTAAAGGCCTTTGGGCACCTTTAGTCCCGGTTGGCCTGGCCAACCGCGACTAAAGCCCGCGAGCGCCCTGGGCCCAGGCATTTGGTCGCGGTTCATCTGCCGAACCGCGACTAAAGACTTCATTAGTCGCGGTTCCTACAGTTTCGCGACTAATGGGGCTGGACGGAAGCCTCTTTTTCTATCAGTGATGTCAGCCAACTTGTAGTTGTATTGGATCAATTTCTTCTGAAATCCAACATGCATAGTGCAGCTCCTTGCGCACTGGATAGCCTAACGAGACACTACCAATGATGGTAATTAGAGCAACGACAGTGCTGCCCTGATGATACAAAGGTGAAGTATATGTGTGAACGCCTGATATAATCGTAATTTACTTCTGCGTCTGCTGTCATACTCGTACCTTACTTTTCTGAAAATCCACAGTTGAGCGATCAAGTATATGTAGGATTTGAACCATCGATCCTGCATGTAGGATTCGAATCCATCTACGCTGCCGAACAACTAACGAGTCAACACAGAAGAGATGAGTTACATGCTAAAGAAAGCAATCGATTTAGAGTTTAGGTCGAGAAGGTAGGAGTCATCAGCCAAAGCATGAGCTCCGTACTTCCTGCCTGCTACCAGCTGAGGTCACACTCTCTATCCTTGGATCCGTCTCAATGATCAAGCCGATGGATGCACCGTGCCGGCCATGGCCGACGTCGTCGACCAGGATGTACATCGCAATGTTCTTCTTAGAGGGGCTTCTACGCAGGGGTGGCGCTAGGGGTATTCTTGGGTCCTCATGTGAATACCCATGATTTTTTACAAAACGGTGTTGATTTTGGCAAAATAGTGACAATTTTCGAAAAACAACAATGATTTTGGCAAAATGAATACACATGAATAACCGGGTGCAAATTCCTGGAGCCGCCACTGCTTCTACGTGTTGCTTGGAGGGCTTTTGACTCACGCTGGCATTGGAGACGTCATCCATGTCACACTGGACCAAGTTCTGGCCGGTGCATTGGAGACGTCGTCCATGTCACACTGGACCAAATTCTGGCCGGTGCTCCTTCATCATTGGCGTCACCATCGTCTATGTCGGCTTTAGCATCTGCAACTACCTTCACCCCCTTCGTCGCGTCGTGGCTGTAACTCCGCTTGCCGTCTGGCTAGATGGGATAATTCATGTCGTTCCACTTGCCTCTCGGCGAGATGTGTGGCTCCGCTCGTTGGCGGTGTTGACGTAGACACAATTTCTGATTGATTCCACCAGAACAGACATAGTGGAATACGAATGTACAAAATCTAGCTCTTGTAGATTGACTCCTCCCGGCCAGGAACATACGTAGCTTGTTATCACGTATGTATCTTTCATTTAATTTGTGTTTTTCATTTAATTCTTTTTCGTTTGCTGGTATTTTACGAGCTCTTTTACGGTGATTGAGGAGTTACGATTTGTAATTTCATGTAACTCCACCTCTGATTATTTCTAGCCATTAGATCTGGGAAAATCATTTTTAGATTATTTTTTCTTCTAAAAGGGTATAATAGTACTTGAGTCCTCGTGTGTTTCCGTTCCTCACGGCATGGCACGTTCAGAGGCCATCCCCACGCACGAATGAATCGGTTTCCCCTCGCATAGTCGCCGCCGTCACCGCCGCATATCCTGCTCGTAGACGGGTAGCTCGGCGCGCTGTTTGGATCATCCCCACGCGGTGACCCCCGATCCAGGCGAGAAGCGGCACTCCGCGACCTTGTTGTGACTCCTACCGCCAAGGTTCCGGTCGGTCGGCAGTACTGCAGGCCCTACGTCGCGGCACATCCAATCCGCGTGCCGGCCGACCCTGTACGCCGTCATCGGGAACTTCGTCGGCAAGGTGTGGAATGGCTCCGGCATCTTCCCTAACCCCTGCGGCCAGACTGCCATCCAGGTTCTCTCCCCCACAGCCCTTTTTCTCTTCGGTTCTTGATTGGTGTTTTCCAATCCTCCATTACTCAGAGTTGAAGTCAAAATCGTTACTCACAAGGATTGCTTGCATGTCTAATTAATGGAACAGCTGCTCTACACTGTACGTCAGATACCCTACTGCCTTAGTCAGCTCCGCCGGCGACCTTCCCGCCCACTAAAGGTAGGTGCATACATGTTGTGTAGGAGATGATGGCAGCAAACTTTTAGCTACAAGGGGTTTCGTGGTTGGGAACTATTGCGCTTGTGGTCCTATTATCAAGTAATCACAGGTGAATAGTATTTTATTCTCTGTAACTAAGCATGTTTTTGTGGTAGGATGATGGAAACAGTCCTGATTGTGTGGGCATATGCATGTGATACGTGTACATAACAGTCTGAACTGGCCTTGCCATCGATCTAATCTACAACTTTTGTATCATGCGCTGATAGGTACTCCTATTTTGTGGTAGTACTATTTTCTGCAAGTATTCCATTCTCTGTAACTAAGCATGCTCAAGTCTTTAGTAATACTACTTCTAATCGGTTGACACTTTGTTGCTGGTGACAAATACACAATCATGAACTTATGAAGGTGCTGTTCTGGAGTTAGTTACAAAATACTAGACTTCTGACTTGCATGGTGAGTGATTAATCTGAAATGTTAGATACAATTATTTTGCATGCTTCCAGTCATTTGCTAGTTTGTGATACAATTGTGTATTTGCTGATGTAAGGTCAAAAGGAGAAAATGCTGTTAAATTGACAATGACTCAAGCATGCCCTTTTCAAAGTGTGGCTATTTATTTTGTTAGGTACTCAGGTCAATATGTTCAATTTCCCAGCTTACAACGAATTCTGCTAGTGATTACAGTTTACTTACCATGAAGCCTGACCAGTGCATCTATATCCTTCATATCATAAATTATTTAATCATGCTTTCTACAAATTTTAGTGCTCAAAGATAACAAGACTGGACCGTGAAAGTGGGTAGAGAGCAAATGAAATCTTGTCATCAAAATGTGATACATCAGTACGAACTTCCTTTAATGCTGTTTGCTTTTCTTAGGGGAACCGGGATCTATCTTTCGTTTAAAATATCTACTCCTATTGATTTTTATTGAATGGAACTTAATAGAGTTGGACTTCAGGGATTTACAAGGTTGCAAGTATCTTTTTATTCTAGCAAAGTTGCTGCCTCATTTATTTAGGAAAATGTTACTAATACTTTTGACCAAAAGAAGTAGGACTAATGTTTGCTCACATGGTCTGTGATTGTGGGCGTCCATCGATGGATGTTGCGGTGCAGGGACTTGTTTCAACGGCGGCATTTTGAGGTCATGTACATATAAAGATTGGAAATACTGTTGGTGAGGTGGAACTGATCTGAATGGGATGTGTTTCGGATCATACCAGGTTTCCCTGCTGCTATCTCTACAGAGATGGGCGAGCGAGACCGCAGTTTCTTGTTCTTGCAGATGCATTCTTGGATCATTTCTTATGCCTGTGGCAAATGCCTAATCTTACGGTTATATGAGCAACATTGTTTTGATGAAATAGGCCGTGTGGTTTTCCATCCCTGTAGCTTGATTGCATTCTTCAAATGTGGCAAAGTAACGAGTTGCATTTTTTTTGTGGGTTTGTGTGTGGGTATTGGGGGTTGTATTGCTCGCCTTGCGGTTTAAAAAAAATTAGACGGACACATGACCTTGTTGGGCGTTGTATTGCCAGGGCTCCTGAAGATTGATAAAGTTGGGGCTGCTAAATTGCATGCCTATTCTTGTCATTGCCTCCTTATATATTTTGCTGGTGCATAAGACAATGAGATCACAATTGCGCTATGCAAAGAATAATGTTTGGTGGGTAAGTACAGTTCTGTCATAGATTTGATCCCTATTCTTCGAAAGAAAAATATTCCAAAAAAATGGTCAACTTGTCTCGAACCGAGGACCACAAGGTAGATGTGCAGATTGTTGCCAGTGCGATATAAGGTGGTTTCTGGTAGTGAGCTATCTACACGTCTACTTAGACAACCATCTTGCATTCATGGACGAAATATAGTGTAAAGGACAAGTTTGTCCAGGCAACACCGTTTTCACATGGAAGTTTAAAGAGAAAAACACCAGCAAAGTATTTCACTTCAAAAGAACGATCGAACTCAACAAATAATGTAAAGTAATCCTAGGATATGAAAGATAGATAAAAATTCCAATCTCTTGAAGAACAAAATCGTAAAGTAAATGCCATTAAGGATACCCTTTGTCCCTACATGAGTGAAAATATACAGAAGACAAAAACTCACAGCCTACTATTTTAGCCGTTTGGGCCCACAAGTATCGCTCTTAGTCGTCTAGGCCGACAAGTACCGATCTTACTAGTTTGGGATAACTAGTACCGATCATAGTCGTTCGGGTCCACACATACCGATCTTAGTCATTCGGGTGCACAAGTACCGCTCTTAGTCGTTCGGGCCCACAAATATCATCTTAGTCGTCTAGACCCAGAAGTACTGATCTTACTAGTTCATTCTTAGTACTATTGATCTTAGTCGTTCGGCCCCACAAGTATCGATCTTAGTTGTCCAGACCCACAAGTATCGATCTTACTCGTTCGTTCTTACTACTATTGATCTTAGTCGTTTGGGCACACAAGTATCAATATTAGTTGTCCGGACCCACAAGTACCGGCCTTACAACGTTCGGTCTTGCTACTATCTTAGTCGTTCGGGCCCACAAGTACCGATCTTAGTCATTCGGGCCCACAAGTGTCGATCTTAGTCGGCTGGACCCACAAGCCTACAAGAATCGACATTAGTCCTTCTAGACCCACAAGCACTGATCTTAGTCGCCCGGATGAGCCGTAGTGGTAGTATTGTGTCAAGACACACTGAAGTGCTAGTCGAGGGACCAGACGATCCACTCTGCTAGTTGTGTCGAGACTACTTATTAAGGTAGTTGTGGGTCCGGATGACCGGTAAAGCTAGTTGTCGGTCCAGACAACCCATACTAGTAGTTCTGGTTTCGACGACCCTTAGTGCTAGTAGTGGGATCAGACGACTAGTAGTGCTAGTTGTGGGACCGGACGACCCATAGTGGTGCTTGTGGTCCCGGACGACCCATACTTGAAGTTCTATGTTCCGACGACCCTTAGTGGTGATTGTATATCCGGACGACCCATACTTATCGTTCTGGGTTCAAACGACCCATATCTAGTAGTGGGATCGAACTACCCATAGTGCTAGTTGTGTGCCCACAAGTACCACTATGGGTCGGGCCACCAATACCACCTGGTGCCCCTTTACGTCGTCCGGACCACCAATGCCACTAGTAGTCACTCTGGATCGTCCGGGCTAACAAATACCACTACGGATCACTCTGGGTCGTAGGGCCCACACGTACCACCATGAATCACTGGGAGTCATCTGAGGTCAAAAGTACCATCCTTACTTCTCCGGGCACAGAAGTACCGTTCTGAGTCATCCAGGCTCGCAAGTACAACTATGAGGCGTTCGGGCACACAAGTACGGATCTAACTTGTTCAAGCTCGTAAGTACGGATCTTACTCGTTCGAGCTTACAAGTATCCATCTTAGTCTTTCGGGCCCTTCTTAGGGTGCAGGGGGTGCAGCAGGGGGTAGCATCTCTCCCCTTGTCTATCTTAGGGGTGGGGGTGGTGCAGGTTCGCCGGAGAATTTCAAGGGGTTAGTAGATTTAGAGGGATGGCCGGGGGTGGCTGCTGCACGGTGGTGGTGAGAGGTTGAGGGGAGGGCGAGGCGGCGAAAAGAACACCCCATAATCAGGCACTTGTCTTCAGGCGTTCAACGTATGTTCTCATCATTGTTCAGGAAATCGGGAACTGGTAGTTGCTCAGTCGGCTTGGGAGTAGTGATTAATCGGAGAACAGCCTATTAATTGGATTAATCGGTCGGCCATTAATCGGTAGATTAAATAGGAATTGCCAACATAAATCTATCTTTTTTATGTATTATACCATACTCTCATGCTCTGAACTACGTAATATACAAAAAAATGCTACTGTTTGGTCAAGCCCTAGCTATTGAGGAACGAGAGGGGGATGAGAGGGGTTACAGGGAACTTTTTTGGGATTTGTTTGCCCACAAATTAATGGGTCAGCAACGATTAACCGGCCTAACAACTGATTAATCGGTCTAACTGGCCAATTAATCGGCCTGACAAGTTAAAATGATGAATAGGTGTTATTCAATTCAGTCACCCAAAGAATAGCGATTAATTGGCTTGTTAACTGATTAATTGAACGAATTCTTGAACACTGGTTCTCATGTATGTTGATAGTATTAGTCTGAACAAACACCGCTTCGATTCGAGCATCAGCGCAGAGATTTGATCCCTGTAAGCATGTCATAATGCAATTTCTTTCACTTGATAAACATCATTGGTTCCTAGATTTCTGTCTGCACTCTGAAATTTATTGTACATGACATATGTTCGCAAGAAATGAAAGTAAACTGCATGAAATGGATTGACCATAATCTAACAGCGTCCATGACATACAATATGAACTATGAAACTCCCTTCAGTGACATTATAACGTACTCCCTCCGTTCCAAAATAGATGAGCCAACTTTACTAAAGTTAGTACAAAGTTGAGTCATCTATTTTGGAACGGAGGGAATACATTATTTACGCCCGCAAGTTGCCACTGGATCAAAAGCGTCTCCAAGTATTTGAAACAAGAAGTTCAACCTCTATGCAAACTTGGAACTGATGGATAGTTATGAGCAAAAATATGGAGCAAAGATTGAAGAATTGATGGAAGAAGCAGCTGCTGGTTCCTGCTTGCCTGTAATTTACTCATCCTTGAAAAACAGAGCATGGTCAGTAAAGCAATTTGAAAAAAAGGAGAGTTTTGTTTCAAGGAGATTAACAATATGCACTCACCTTTTTTTGCTGCTAGCACATTTGGAAGATTGCAACAACGTGGCCTTCAAAGTTGCTGACGACGTTGCTCCCCCTACGTTGTGACTATGCTGAAATAATGCCAAGCTTTGAAATGCTCCTTTTTTGCCAACCTATTTTAATGTAAAGACAAATCAAATAAGCCTTGTAAATTCAAGCGAATGGAGTACATTGATTAGGATACATCAGTTATCCTTGAGGAAAGATGTCTACAAAAGTATGATATTTACAAAAAGGCATTCATCAAAATTGGTATCTGGCACTATAAGTGAAAGACATTTAATACTTCGGTGGAACTCGACATGTGGCTATGATACAAATTTTTTTTGGGAGGTTGTGGCTATGAAAGATTATTGGAAATAACGTATGGGGTTATGACATAAAAAAAGAGTTCACTTTCACTAGTTTTTTGACCCGAACCTGTAGGAATTTCTTCCCCAGAACATTTTTGTAGATTTTTTAGAAGTATATAGTTATGTACAATAAAAGAAAAGGCTAGGCCTACAAAGTACAAATACAATAAGAAAGTACAAAAATCAACTGTGGCCTGCTAGTGCTTGCTATCTGAAAGATTCAGCCCAATCTGAGAGTGTAGCATATGATTTTATTTTGGCTCTGGACCAACCATTGAAGCTCATCATTGAATCTGCTTCTGCAAGCATATAGACTGGGAGCGATATCTCTGAAAATGAACTCACTGCAAGTGTTCCATATGGCCCAAGTAATCAAAATGATTCTGTTCATGGCAAATGAAATATGAAGCATGGTGTTCAAGTTACTAAGCTGATTCAGAATCCCTTCTGACAGAGGAGGCGAATTGGGGCAAACATATTTCCAGTAAATTTGTGCAAAGTTGCAGTGAAGAAATAGACGATCTCTGGTTCCTAGGACATACTGATCACACATGACACATCTGTGTCCTGAATGAAGAAATTCTTCCTTCGAAGGAGCTCTGTGGTGTTCAGCATGTTGTTAATCAACAACCAGAAAAAGATTTTATGTTTCAGTTGAGTGCAGGCTTTCCAAAGCCAGGCAATGGCAGGAATGGTCGTAGTATCCCTAATGAGAATTTTATAGGCCTTGACAACTGTGAAACTCATGGCAGCAGAGGGGTATTGCCAACTGTCGGCTTGATCAAATACGAATCATGTTCTACTATTACTTGGTTTTACAAATAACACCACACACAAGATTCAGAGTATCAGGGGAACAATACGAACCATGTTCTGCAATAGCTACATTAGGTGTGGTCACTACTCAACTACTAACTGAATCTTTATTTCAAGGTGGTGAAAGGAGCAGTTGGTGAACGTGCAGGCAGGGAGGGAGGGAAGAGATGAGAGCAGGGGCGAGGTACCTTGCTCCGTTGGTCAACCACTACGCCAAGCCCAGCCGGGGGTTCGACTCCAGGAACTCGCGCCGGCGTCGGCAGGGCCGTTGGGGAGTCCTCGCACCGGCGTCTTCGGCCAGCTCCTGACCCATGTCCTCGCGCCCGCGGCTCCCTCTCGCGACCACTACGGGGTTGCCTCCAGGACCTCGCCCCGCCCCGTCGCCCAGGTCCTCGCGCCGGTGCTGCGGGAGGTAGCCGGGGAGTTTCTGGACGGTAGTATTCCAGGGCTGCCGCGGGGCGAGGTTCGGTGAGATGAGACGAGTGGATCGGGAGATGACATTGCCATGGGGAATTTTCAAAATGACGGATCTACCCTCGAAATAACTAACTGGCCCCACCAAAATTTGTAATGGTCCCGCCGTTATATGTAATTTCTCGTAATTTCAATTTTGTAACTCCTTGTAACTTCTATTTTTCTACCGTCAGATTTGGACGGATGGACGGCTTGTAAAATCGCCAATCACTATAACAGTTGTAATTTTACGATACTACACATTGTACACGTTATATATATATATATATATATATATATATATATATATATATATATATATATATATATATATATATATCATCAAATGTACTCATAACCACCATATTAATTCACACATACACACATGTATATATATATATACAATTAGCTAGCTATATACAATTTCTCCTACATGTTGCCTTCGGAGCCAGTGGCATTAGCCTAATTGGTGCCTTTGGAGCACGATGACAATTGGAAGTGGTTTATGGGGGCGGTAGCGGGTAATGGTATTCTCCCTTCGGATCTATGACCTGGTCGAGCAAAAATCCCGCTATTTCCTCTTGAAGTGTTTGTATGCGCTCCGTTTGTAGGAGCTTGTCCCGCATCTCTGTGAACTGTTAAGAAAGAAATCAATATGCATGTGTATTAGTTGTGTGACTAGATATCGATAATGGTGTAAAAATTGTGAATAGTGTTCTGACAAACGTACCCATTCCTGTCTTTGAGATCTGCTCCTTTCGGATGCCATCATGCGAATGTTCTCGCGAACGCAGTATGCACACAGATCAGTCCGCTGCGCCTGCTGAAGGGCCTTTACGAGAATGGAATTTGATCAGATAATAATTAATCAAGCATGATAATTAAAGAGATGGCAGCTAGCTAGCTAGCTAGTACTACTTAATTACTTACCTTGGGTCGAAACCATTTCAGTTTTTTTTCCATTGGCCTGGAGTGACGCTGATGAACTTTGCCCAAGCCCTACCCGCCGACAAAGAAAATGAATAAAGGGGTTATTAAATAGTTCATATCAGAAAATGATGAACTAAATAGGCCAAGATATATAGTTAATAATGATTGAAATTACCTGTTGACTATCCCAAACAAGATGTTATAGTCAGCTTTTAATTTGAGTAGTGAGTCCAGTATTTCAACTGTTCCGTCATCAACTTTAATGATACACAAGATTCAGTGAAATCTGCATGCACACATGTTTGCATGTCTTAATTAAGCGGGCATATATATGTAAGCAAAAACATGTAGCTAGCTAGTAGGCAAAAACAGAGAATTTGTAGTACAAGACAGTATGACTCACTGGAAGTTGTAAGGAAGTAGTATATCTTCATTGCTATTGAGGCTCTTCAAGAACTCTAGCATGCTGTCCTCTACACTTTTTTGATAATATGCATCTATTTTCCATGTGTATTCATTAACGGTGTTTGGGTCAATGAACCCAATGCCATAGGTGCACCTTTTTTCATTTCATACATCTTCATCCTGCATAATACCACAGAAAAGAATATAGTGAGGATAATTACAGGTAATGATTGATCAAAAGGATCACTACAGCTAGCTTGAGACTTAAATTACAGAAAGAAATCACTTACAGACAATAGCAACTGACGATAGATTTGTCAAGTGCGTCTTGATTGTATAACTGAAACAGTTCAGAATACTCAACGGACACAGCTTTCTCATGGTAGTAATGATCCTTCTTGACATCCACCATGAGGGACTCTCGATTGGAAATCTTGGTAATGTCCATGTACCATTGATGCAATTCATACATTCTCGTTGGGAGCTTCTTGACCTCGTCTGGCTTGACCAAAGGTTGGCCCCGGACATATTTCCATTATATTTCCTCCTCTCTAAGCACAGGCATGGGCTCGATCTCGAGGAGTTGTCCAACAGTGATCTTGAGCATTTCAGCCTGCGTTATATGCTCCTCGGTTATTACCACATTGCCCACCTCGGGTATGTAAATGGTTTGCCCACAATAATATTGGGCGCTCGTACCCTTATGTGTTGTTGGCACAACAAGCGGGGGGATCGATTGCGCCGCCTGTTCTCCCAGCTGGGGAACGGTTTTCCCGCAGTTTTTGACAGCTGCTTGTTGTTTGCTCGAGCTCGAGCTCGCCTCCTTCTGTAGACGTGCTCGATTTAACTTCCTGATGTGGCGTTCATAGTCTGTGTCAACAGGCTTGGGAGCTGGTGGTTGAGCCATACGAATGAAGTGGTCAATCTTTTCCTCAGGCACTTTCTCCCTTGGCGGTGGTGGCGGTTTCGGTGCAAAATGGGCTTCCACCTCGGCCTTCGATATGGCTGCGATTTCCTCCTCGGACTTGTCATAAGGCCTCTACGGAAGAGGCACGAGGCTTGGACCATATTTATATCGCTTGCCTCTGCCTGTACTTCCTGTACTACCTCGACTCGTACCGCTGCGCACCTTAGCTGCGGCATGTCTCTTCTGCGATTACTGAGGCGGCGGAGACGGCTGACGTGGCTGAGTTGGATGAGGAGGAGTGGCCTGAAGCTGTGCTGGACTTGGAGGAGGAGTGGCCTGAATTTGTGCCGGACTTGGAGGAGGAGTGGACGTCTGACGCTGTGTCGGACTTGGAGGAGGAGTGGCCTGGCACTTTGCCGGACTTGGAGGAGGAGGAGTGGCCTCACACGTTGGTGGACTTGGAGGAGCGGGAGTCTGCTGACTCGGTGGCGGACTTCAACGAGGAGTCGGGTGACGCGGTGTCGGTGGCCTTCAAAAGACGATGCAATCCTTTCTCCATAGGATGACACGATGTACGGCCTCTCCCAATGTGCGCTCGTCGTCACCTCCAGGAATGTCAAGTTGTAGCCCCGAATATGGGTCCATCACCTCATCAACCAAGACATGAGCATAGCCCGCTGGAATCGGGTTGCAATGGTAGGTTGCCTCGGGGGGATTTGTAAAAGCAACGGCGTACGCCACCTTCATGGATATGTTCTTCATTTTGTAGTGTAGCTCGCAGTTAGTGTTCTCCATGATGTCATACACGGGGTATCTATCCAGCATTGCGTCACACGGGGCGGAACCCACGCTGCTTCTCGGCATGGATGGGGCGGTGCTATCCAATGCTGGATCATCCACTAGCTGTTGCAGCTGCTGAGACCCCCTTTGCTGGCTAAGTGAGTCGATCTGCTCCTGCTATCGCTGGAATTTGACTGCCAAGTCCGCGTGCCTTGCTTCTAGGCCTTGAATGCGTTCACAGTCCAGCTTCCTCTACTCCTCCTCCATCTTCCTCTTCTTCTCCTCCGCAATCTTTTTTCTCGCACGGGTTCTGTAGTCGGCGTTCCAGTCCGAAAACCCCTCATACCACGGAATAGCGCCCTTGACTCGTGTTCTTCCCGGGTGTTCAGGATTTCCCAGGGCACGCGTAAGCTCGTCGTTCTCTCTGTTGGGCAGGAACACCCCCGATCGAGCCAAAATATAGATTTCTTCTTCCACATGGGTGCGTGTCCGTCAGCGTCCTTCGGAACAGGTTGTCCGCCAGGACCCTTTCCAAAGACTACCTTCAAATCCTTGACCATATCATATACATCAGCACCAGTACGGTGGCGAGGCTTCGTTCGGTGATCCGCCTCACCTTTGAAATGCTTACCTTTCTTTCTTACGGGATGCCTGCTCGGAAGAGATCGACAATGTCCCAAGTACACATTTTTCTTACAACTATTCAAATATATGATGTCGGTATCATCCAAACAGTGCGTGCATCCATGGTATCCCTTGTTTGTCTGTCCTGAAAGGTTACTGAGAGCAGGCCAATCATTGATGGTCACGAACAGCAACGCCTTTAGGTCAAATTCTTCCTGCTTGTGCTCATCCCACGCACGTACACCTGTTCCATTCCACAGTTGTAAGAGTTCTTCAACTATTGGCCTTAGGTACACATCAATGTCGTTGCCGGGTTGCTTAGGGCCTTGGATGAGCACTGGCATCATAATGAACTTCTGCTTCATGCACAACCAAGGAGGAAGGTTATACAAACATAGAGTCACAGGCCAGGTGCTATGGTTGCTGCTCTGCTCCCCAAAAGGATTAATGCCATCTGCGCTTAGACCAAACCATACGTTCCTTGCGTCATCTGCAAACTCCTTCCCGTACTTTCTTTCGATTTTTCTCCACTGTGAACCGTCAGCAGGTACTCTCAACTTTCCGTCTACAGTCTTCTCTGTGCCATCGCATCGCCTTGGCATGCTCTTTGTTTTGGAACAAACGTTTCAACCGTGGTATTATAGGAGCATACCACATCACCTTGGCAGCAATCTTCTTCCTGGGGCGCTCACCCTCGACATCACCAGGGTCATCGCAGCTGATCTTATAGCGCAATGCACCACATATCGGGCAAGCGTTCAAATCCTCATACTCACCGCGGTAGAGGATGCAATCATTAGGGCATGCATGTATCTTCTGCACCTCTAACCCTAGAGGGCAGACAACCTTCTTTGCTTCATTAACCATCCCTCAACATGCGATGAAGAATCACTCCAAAGTTCTTATCTAGCGGATAACATAAGACAAAATTGTTTCCAGGGTACGAAACCACCTCAAAGCTATCCTTTCTGATTGATCTATCGAGTTATTCCTATAAGGGTCACAAACACCCCAAGAGTTTTTACTAAAATAACACCATATGATACACATCAATGAACTTTAATGTCACCTAGATACTCTAATGTCACCACAAGTATCCGTGAGTTGATTATACCATATTCATCAAACAACTTCAGATTCATAATACTCAATCAAACAAAAATTACTTCAAAGAGTGCCCCAAGAATTTTACTGGAGAAACAAAGATGAAAACGTGCATCAACCCCTATGCATAGATTACCTCAATGTCACTTCAGGAATACGCGAGTTAAATGCCAAGATATACATCAAGTTCTCTCGAATCCATTGAAGTATTCAATCCAATAATAATGAAATATCAAAGGTAAAAGTCAATTCATCGCAACAAGATCGAGAGGGGAAAACACCATCTGATCCAACTATATTAACAAAGCTCGCGATACATCAAGATTGTGCCAAATTAAGAACACGAGAGAGAGAGAGAGAGAGAGAGAGAGAGAGAGATCAAACACATAGCTACGAGTACAAACCCTCAGCCCCGAGGATGGACTACTTCCTCCTCATCATGGTGGCCGCCGGGATGATGAAGATGGCCTCCGGTGATGATTTCCCCTTCGGCATAGTGTCGAAACAGGGTTTAGATTGGTTTTTCGCGGCTACAGAGGCTTGTTGTGGTGTAACTTCTGATCTATGGTTATTTCTGAAGGTTTCTGTATTTATAGGATTTTTTGGCGTTGGTATCACATGAAAATGGGCTTCGAGGGGCCCACTAGGCACCAGGGCAAACTAGCCCCCCTGGCGCTCCCTGGTGGATAGTGGCCACCTCCTTCACCTTCTGGTCCTCCCACAAAGCTTCTAGTGCCTCTTTAGTTCCAAAAATCATCAAGTTTTTTTGCTGCAATTAGAGAACTTTGATTTCTGCACAAAAAACAACACCGTGGTAGTTTCGCTGAAAAACAGCGTCAATCCAGGTTAGTTTCATTAAAATCTTACAAAAACTATATAAAATTGTTGTAAACATGGCATGAATACTTCATAAATTATAGATACGTTGGAGATGTATCAGCATCCCCAAGCTTATTTCCTGCTTGCCCTCGAGTAGCTAAATGATAAGAGAAATAGTTATGAAGTGTGAATGTTAGCATAGTGCATAAGTTTGATCAATGATAATTTCAATCACTTTTCCTAGCATCATAACATCAACTCTTTCTCATAAAACTCATCATGATATAGTAGAAATCAATTCACATATTATGGTTCAAACAATGCCTTCTCTTGAAACTTAAGAACCTATGTTCTTAGTCACCAAACAATTGCAATTCAACTTATTCTCAACAAAGTCTAAGTAAGAGCTCCACATACTCAATCATCATATAATCTTCTATGGTTCCTAGTACTCAAAGCATCTGTTTAGAACAAATGGCATCCATCGAACAAACAGAAAGATAGGGGCCTAGTGTTTTGCCTCCCAACTCATTTATCATAGAGATAATTATCAACAATAATACATCATTATCAAATATATTTGACCAGCCATATGTGCCAAGATCTTTCCCCACCACATGATGCTTGCCAACTAGAGAATAATTGAGGTTGAAATGAGAATGCTTACTATTGACTCGCATAAAAGTAAATCCTGAAAAGTAAAAGATAGGCTCTTCGCAGAGGGAAGCAAAGGTTGTCATGCGCATTTCATTTTTTGATGCACAGTCTCTTAATGCAAAGGAACGTCACGTTATATTGCCCCTTTTGATAGCAACCTTTATTATGCAGTCCGTCGCTTTTATTACTTTGCCATCACTAGTTTGTACAACACTTGTTTTCCCTTACAATAAAAGATCAAACATATTTAGGATCATTTTTTATTGCTTTATGGACCGATGACAACTTACTTGAAGGATCTTATTCAATCCATAAGTAGGTATGGTGGACATTCATGGCAAGAAACTAGGTTTAAGGGTTTTTGGATGCACAACTATTATCCCTACTTAGTACGAATTTTTGGCCAGCAAAATATCCTAAGTAAACACCACATGTTGGAGGATCCATAACAACATAACTTATATGCAAATATACACAACCATAATTCATTATGTTATCTTCCTTGTCCAAATTCAACTAATTTTCTCAAGTTTGAAAATAATTAACGGGTATTCACAATCATAGAAGATGTCCAAGATAATATATTTGTATGTGAAAGTTCTCTTCCTTATAGTAATCATCCATGAATTGCTTGTATGCCCAATATTGTGATTGTAAAGATTCAAAAGATTTCACTTTCTAAACCCAATGTGAAGCTACTACTAGGCATGATATGAACATATAATTTCAACTTCATGATATTCAATTCATTCAACAATTTACTCATCGGATATAAGTGAAGCACAAGAGTAAATGACAAGCTACTTCAAAAATATATAAGTGAAGATCAAGCGAGTAGTTAAGTAAATGGGTAGCTATTTGAGGACTCTCTTTCATTTAAAAACTTTCAGATCTAAGTATTTTATTAAACCAGCAAGCAAAACAAAATAAAATGACATTCCAAGAATACCACAACTCATGTGAAGAAGAAAAAACTTAGGCTCAACCTATACTAACCGATAATTGTTGATTAAGAAAGGTGGGGTTCCTACTGATACGTCTCCAATGTATCTATAATTTTTTATTGTTCCATGCTATTATATTATATGTTTTGGATGTTTTATATGCATTAATATGCTATTTTATATTATTTTTGGGACTAACCTATTAACCTAGAGCCTAGTGCCAGTTTCTGTTTTTCCTTGTTTTTGAGCCTCGCGGAAAAGGAATCACAAAGGGAATAAAACCTTCGCGATGATTTTTCTTGGACCAAAAGACACCCAGGTGACTTGGAGTGCAAGTCAGAAGAGCCACGAGGCGGCGACAAGGGGGGAGGGCGCGCCCTACCTTGTTGGTCCTTGGGTGACCCCCTGACCTAATTCTTTGTCCTATATATTCACAAATATTCCCAAACCACCAGAGGCATCCACGAAAACAATTTTCCACTGCCGCAACCTTCTGTTCCAGTGAGATCCCATCTAGGGGCCTTTTCCGGCATCCTACCGGAAGGGGATTCGATCATGGAGGGCTTCTACATCAACCGTATTGCCCTTCTGATGAAGCGTGAGTAGTTTACCACAGACCTTTGGGGTCCATAGCTAGTAGCTAGATGGCTTCTTCTCTCTCTTTGATTCTCAATACCATGTTCTCCTTGATGTTCTTGGAGATCTATCCGATGTAATCTTCTTTTGCGATGTGTTTGTCAAGATCCGATGAATTGTGGATTTATGATCAGTTTATCTATGAATATTATTTGAATCTTCTCTGAATTCTTATAAGGAGGATTTGATATCTTTATAATTCTCTTCGAACTATCGGTTTAGTTTGGCCAACTAGATTGAAGTGCTTAGCTTTGGGTTCAGTCTTGCGGTGTCCTTTCCCAGTGAGAGTAGGGACAGCAAGGCACGTATTGTATTGTTGACATCAAGGATAAAATGATGGGGTTTACATCATATTGCTTGAGCTTATTCCTCTACATCATGTCATCTTACTTAAAGCGTTACTCTGTTATTCATGAACTTAATACTCTATATGCAGGCAGGAGTCGGTCGATGTGTGGAGTAATAGTAGTAGATGCTGGCAGGAGTCAGTCTAGTTGACACAGACGTGATGCCTATATTTCATAATCATTGCCTTGGATATCCTCATAACTTTGCGCTTTTCTATCAATTGCTCGACAGTAATTTGTTCACCCACCATATTAATTGCCTTCATGAAAGAAGCCTCTAGTGAAACATATGGCCCTCGGGTCTATTTTTGCATCATATTAGTTTCCGATCTACAATTTTGCAATCTTTAATTTCAGATCTATAAACAAAAAAAACCAAAAATATTTATCTTTTGTTCATCTATCTCTATCAGATCTCACTTTTGTAAGTGACCGTGAAGGGATTGACAACCCCTTTATCGCATTGGATGCAAGTTGTTTAATTGTTTGTGTAGGTATTGGTGGCTTGTGTGTTGTCTCCTACTAGATGGATACCTTAGTTCTCTAACTAAGGGAAATACTTAGATGGTGACGGTAACTGGCATAGTGGACAAGTTGTTGATCCACGGGAAGGCCAACATGTCTGTTGGGGAACGTAGTAATTTCAAAAAAATTCCTACACACACGCAAGATCATGGTGATGGCATAGCAACGAGAGGGGAGAGTGTTCGTCCACGTACCCTCGTAGACAGTAAGCGGAAGCGTTATGACAACGCGGTTGATGTAGTCGTACGTCTTCACGATCCGACCGATCCAAATACGGAACGTACGGCACCTCCGAGTTCAGCACACGTTCAGCTCGATGACGATCCCTGGGCTCCGATCCAGCAAAGCGTCGGGGATGAGTTCCGTCAGCACGATGGCGTGGTGACGATGATGATGCTCTACCGACGCAGGGCTTCGCCTAAACTCCGCGACGATATGACCGAGGTGGAATATGGTGGAGGGGGGCACCGCACACGGCTAAGGAACGATCCGCAGATCAACTTGTGTGTCTATGGGGTGCCCCCTGCCCCCGTATATAAAGGAGTGGAGGAGGGGAGGGCCGTCCCTCTCTATGGCGCGCCCTAGGGGAGTCCTACTCCCACCGGGAGTAGGATTCCCCCTTTCCTAGTCCAACTAGGAGTCCTTCCAAGTAGTAGAAGTAGGAGACAAGGAAGGGGAAGAGAGAAGGGAAGGAAGGAGGGGGTGCGGACCCTCCCCCTAGTCCAATTCGGACTAGGCCATGGGGGGGCGCGCGGCCTGCCCTAGGCAGCCCCTCTCTCTTTCCCGTATGGCCCAATAAGGCCCAATACTTCTCCCCGGCGAATTCCCGTAACTCTCCGGTACTCCGATAAATACCCGAATCACTCGGAACCTTTCCGAACTCCGAATATAGTCGTCCAATATATCGATCTCTACGTCTCGACCATTTCGAGACTCCTCGTCATGTCCCCGATCTCATCCGGGACTTCAAACTCCTTCGGTACATCAAAACTCATAAACTCATAATATAACTGTCATCGAAACCTTAAGCGTGCGGACCCTACGGGTTCGAGAACTATGTAGACATGACCTAGAACTATTCTCGGTCAATAACCAATAGCGTAACCTAGATGCCCATATTGGCTCCTACATATTCTACGAAGATCTTTATCGGTCAAACCGCATAACAACATACGTTGTTCCCTTTGTCATCGGTATGTTACTTGCCCGAGATTCGATCATCGGTATCCAATACCTAGTTCAATCTCGTTACCGGTAAGTCTCTTTACTCGTTACGTAATGCATCATTCCGTAACTAACTCATTAGCTACATTGCTTGCAAGGCTTATAGTGATGTGCATTACCGAGAGGGCCCAGAGATACCTCTCCGACAATCGGAGTGACAACACCTAATCTCGAAATACGCCAACCCAACATGTACCTTTGGAGACACCTGTAGTACTCCTTTATAATCACCCAGTTACGTTGTGACGTTTGGTAGAACCCAAAGTGTTCCTCTGGTAAATGGGAGTTGTATAATCTCATAGTTACAGGAACATGTATAAGTCATGAAGAAAGCAATAGCAACATACTAAACGATCAAGTGCTAAGCTAACGGAATGGGTCAAGTCAATCACATCATTCTTCTAATGATGTGATCCCATTAATCAAATGACAACTCATGTCTATGGTTAGGAAACTTAACCATCTTTGATTAACGATCTAGTTAAGTAGAGGCATACTAGTGACACTATGTTTGTCTATATATTCACACATGTATTATGTTTCCGGTTAATACAATTCTAGCATGAATAATAAACATTTATCATGATATGAGGAAATAAATAATAGCTTTATTATTGCCTCTAGGGCATATTTCCTTCAGTCTCCCACTTGCACTAGAGTCAATAATCTAGTTCACATCGCCATGTGATTTAACACCAATAATCATATCTGTATATAATTAACACCCATAGTTCACATCGTCATGTGACCAACACCCAAAGGTTTTACTAGAGTCAATAATCTAGTTCACATCGCTATGTGATTAACACCCAAAGAGGACAAAGGTATGATCATGTTTTGCTCGTGAGAGAAGTTTAGTCAACGGGTCTGTCACATTCAGAGCCGTATGTATTTTGCAAATATTCTATGTCTACAATGCTCTGCACGGAGCTACTCTAGCTAATTGCTCCCACTTTCAATATGTATCCAGATTAAGACTTAGAGTCATCTGGATCAGTGCCAAAACTTGTATTGACGTAACCCTTTACGACGAATCTTTTGTCACCTCCATAATCGAGAAACATATCCTTATTCCACTAAGGATAATTTTGACCAATGTCCAGTGATCTACTCCTAGATCACTATTGTACTCTCTTGCCAAACCAGGACAGAGTATACAATAGGTCTGGTACATAGCATGGCATACTTTTATAGAACATATGACTGAAGCATAGGAAAATGACTTTCATTCTCTTTCTATTTTCTGCCGTGGTCGGGATTTAAGTCTTACTCAATTTCACACCTTTGCAACACAGGCAAGAACTCTTTCTTTGACTGTTCCATTTTGAACTATTTCAAAATCTTGACAAGGTATGTACTCATTGAAAATCTTATCAAGCGTCTTGATCTATCTCAATAGATCTTGATGCTCAATATGTAAGTAGCTTTACTGAGGTCTTTCTTTTAAAGAACTCCTTTCAAATACTCCTTTATGCTTTCCGGAAAAAATCTACATCATTTCTGATCAACAATATGTTACTCACATATATTTATTGGAAAGGCGGTAGTGCTCCCACTCACTTTATTGTAAATACAGGCTTCACCGCAAGTCTGTATAAAACTATATGCTTTGATCAACTTATCAAAGCATATATTCCAACTCTGAGATGCTTGCATCAGTCCATAGATGGATCGCTGGAGCTTGCATATTTTGTTAGCACCTTTAGGATTGACAAAACCTTCTGGTTGTATCATATACAACTCTTCTTTAATAAATCCATTAAGGAATGTAGTTTTGACATCCATTTGCCAAATTTCATAGAATGTGGCAATTGCTAACATGATTCGGACAGACTTTTAAGCATCGATACGAGTGAGAAAATCTCATTGTATTCAACACCTTGAACTTTGTCAAAAACCTTTTCCGACAAGTCTAGCTTTGTAGATAGTAACACTACTATCAGCGCCCGTCTTCCTCTTGAAGATCCATTTATTTTCTATGGCTTGCCGATCATCGGGCAAGTCCACCAAAGTCCACACTTTGTTCTCATACATGGATCCCATCTCAGATTTCATGGCCTCAAACCATTTTGCGGAATCTGGGCTCATCATCGCTTCCTCATAGTTCGTAGGTTCATCATGGTCTAGTAACATGATTTCCAGAATAGGATTACCGTACCACTCTGGTGCGGACCGTACTCTGGAAGACCTACGAGGTTCTGTAGTAACTTGATCAAAAGTTTTATGATCATCATCATTAGCTTCCTCACTAATTGGTGTAGGAATCACAGGAACTGATTTCAGTGATGAACTATTTTCCAATTCAGGATAAGGTAAAGTTACCTCATCAAGCTCTACTTTCCTCCCACTCACTTCTTTCGAGAGAAACTTCTTCTCTAGAAAGGATCCATTTTTAGCAACGAATATCTTGCCTTCGGATCTGTGATAGAAGGTGTACCCAACAGTTTCCTTTGGGTATTCTATGAAGACGCACTTCTCCAATTTGGGTTTGAGCTTGTCAGGATGAAACTTTTTCACATAAGCATCGCAGCCCCAAACTTTAAGAAACGACAACTTGGGTTTCTTGCTAAACCACAATTCATATAGTGTCGTCTCAATGGATTTAGATGATGCCCTTTTAACGTGAATGCAGCTGTCTCTAATGCATAACCCCAAAAACGATAATGGTAAATCAATAAGAGACATCATAGATCGCACCATATCTAATAAAGTACGATCACGACGTTCGGACACACCATAACGTTGTAGTGTTCCAGGTGTCGTGAACTGTGAAACTATTCCACATTGTTTTATATGAAGGCCAAACTCGTAACTCAAATATTCTCCTCCACGATCAGATCGTAGAAACTTTATTTTCTTCTTACGATGATTCTCCACTTCACTCTAAAATTCTTTGAACTTTTCAAATGTTTCAGACTTGTATTTCATTAAGTAGATATACCCATATCTGCTCAAATCATCTTGTGAAGGTCAGAAAATAACGATACTTGCCACAAGCATCAACACTCATTGGATCGCATACATCGGTACGTATTATTTCCAACAAGTTAGTAGCTCGTTCCATTGTTCCGGAGAACGGAGTTTTAGTCATCTTGCCCAAAAGGCACGGTTCGCAAGCATCAAATGATTCATAACCAAGTGATTCCAAAAATCCATCTTTATGGAGTTTCTTCATGCGCTTTACACCGATATGACCCAAACGGCAGTGCCACAAATAAGTTGCACTATCATTATTAACTTTGCATCTTTTGGCATCAATATTATGAATATGTGTATCATCACGATCGAGATCCAACAAACTATTTTCATTGGGTGTATGACCATTGAAGGTTTTATTCATGTAAACAGAACAACAATTATTCTCTGATTTTAAATGAATAACCGTATCGCAATAAACATGATCAAATCATATTCATGCTCAACGCAAACGCCAAATAACATTTATTTAGGTTTAATACTAATCCCGAAAGCATAGGGAGTGTGCGATGATGATCATATCAATCTTGGAACATTTCCAACACACATCATCACTTTACCCTCAACTAGTCTCTGTTTATTCTGTAACTCATGTTTCAAGTTACTAATCTTAGCAACCGAACAAGTATGAAATACTCAGGGGCTACTATAAACACAAGTAAGACACACATCAATAACCTGTATATCAAATATACCTTTGTTCACTTTGCCATCCTTCTTATTCACCAAATATTCGGAGTAGTTCCACTTCCAGTGACCATTTCCTTTGCAGTAGAAGCACTCAGTTTCAAGCTTAGGTCCAGCTTTGGGCTTCTTCACGGGAGTGACAACTTGTTTGCCATTCTACTTGAAGCTGCCCTTTCTTTCCCTTTGCCCTTTTTCTTGAAACTAGTGGTCTTGTCAATCATCAACACTTGATGTTCTTTCTTGATTTCTACCTTCATCGATTTCAACATCACGAAGAGCTTGGGAATCACTTTAGTCATCCCTTGCATATTATAGTTCATCACGAAGTTCTACTAACTTGGTGATGGTGACTAGAGAATTCTGTCAATCACTATTTTATCTGGAAGATTAACTCCCACTTGATTCAAGCGATTGTAGTATCCAGACAATCTGAGCACATGCTCACTAGTTGAGCGATTCTCCTCCATCTTTTAGCTATAGAACTTGTTGGAGACTTCATATCTCTCAACTCGGGTATTTGCTTGAAATATTAACTTCAACTCCTGGAACATCTCATATGGTCCATGACGTTCAAAACGTCTTTGAAGTCCCGATTCTAAGTCGTTAAGCATGGTGCACTAAACTATCAAGTAGTCATCATATTGAGCTAGCCAAACGTTCATAACGTCTGCATCTGCTCCTGCAATAGGTTTGTCACCTAGCGGTGCATCAAGGACATAATTCTTCTGCGCAGCAATGAGGATAAACCTCAGATCATGGATCCAATTCGCATCATTGCTACTAACATTTTTCAACACAATTTTCTCTAGGAACATATCAAAATAAACATATGAAAGCAACAACGCGAGCTATTGATCTACAACATAATTTGCAAAATACTACCAGGACTAAGTTCATGATAAATTTAAGTTCAATTAATCATTTTACTTAAAAACTCCCACTTAGACAGACATCCCTCTAGTCATCTAAGTGATCACGTGATCCAAATCCACTAAACCATGTCCGATCATCACGTGAGATGGAGTAGTTTCAATGGTGAACATCACTATGTTGATCATATCTACTATATGATTCACGTTCGACCTTTCGGTCTCCGTGTTCCGAGGTCATATCTGTATATGCTAGGCTCGTCAAGTTTAACCTGAGTATTCCGCGTGTGCAACTGTTTTGCACCCGTTGTATTTGAACGTAGAGCCTATCACACCCGATCATCACGTGGTGTCTCAGCACGAAGAACTTTCACAACGGTGCATACTCAGGGAGAACACTTCTTGATAATTAGTGAGAGATCATCTTAAAATATTACTGTCAAACCAAACAGAATAAGATGTATAACAGATAAACATCATATACAATCAAAATATGTGACATGATATGGCCATGATCATCTTGCGCCTTTGATCTCCATCTCCAAAGTACTGTCATGATCTCTATCGTCACCGGCATGACACCATGATCTTCATTATCTTGATCTATATCAATGTGTCGTCACATGGTCGTCTTGCCAACTATTGCTCTTGCAAATATTGCTATCGCACAGCGATAAAGTAAAGCAATTATTTGGCACTTGCATCTTATGCAACAAAGAGACAACCATAGGGCTTCTGCCAGTTGCCGATAACTTCAACAAAACATGATCATCTCATACAACAACTTATATCTCATCACGTCTTGACCATATCACATCACAACATGCCCTGCAAAAACAAGTTAGACGTCATCTACTTTGTTGTTGTAAGTTTTACGTGGCTGCTACGGGCTGAGCAAGAACCGTTCTTACCTACGCATCAAAAACCACAACGATAGTTCGTCAAGTTGGTGCTGTTTTAACCTTCGCAAGGACCGGGCGTAGCCACACTCGGTTCAACTAAAGTTGGAGAAACTGACACCCGCTAGTCACCTGTGTGCAAAGCACGGCGATAAAACCAGTCTCGCGTAAGCGTACACGTAATGTCGGTCCGGGCCGTTTCATCCAACAATACCGCTGAACCAAAGTATGACATGCTGGTAAGCAGTATGACTTGTATCGCCCACAACTCACTTGTGTTCTACTTGTGCATATGACATCTACGCATAAAACCAGGCTCGGATGCCACTGTTGGGGAACGTAGTAATTTCAAAAAAATTCCTACGCACACGGAAGATCAGGATGATGGCATAGCAACGAGAGGGGAGAGTGTTCGTCCACGTACCCTCGTAGACAATAAGCGGAAGCGTTATGACAACGCGGTTGATGTAGTCGTACGTCTTCACGATCCGACCGATCCAAGTACCGAACGTACGGCACCTCCGAGTTCAGCACACGTTCAGCTCGATGACGATCCCCGGGCTCCGATCCAGCAAAGCGTCGGGGATGAGTTCCGTCAACACGACAGCGTGGTGACGATGATGATGCTCTACCGGCGCAGGGCTTCGCCTAAACTCCGCGACGATATGACCGAGGTGGAATATGGTGGAGGGGGGCACCGCACACAGCTAAGGAACGATCCATAGATCAACTTGTGTGTCTATGGGGTGCCCCTACCCCCGTATATAAAGGAGTGGAGGAGGGGAGGGCCGGCCCTCTCTATGGCGCGCCCTAGGGGATTCCTACTCCCACCGGGAGTAGGATTCCCCCTTTCCTAGTCCAACTAGGAGTCCTTCCAAGTAGTAGAAGTAGGAGACAAGGAAGGGGAAGAGAGAAGGGAAGGAAGGAGGGGGTGCGGCCCCTCCCCCTAGTCCAATTCGGACTAGGCCATGGGGGGGGGCGCGGCCTGCCCTAGGCAGCCCCTCTCTCTTTCCCGTATGGCCCAATAAGGCCCAATACTTCTCCCCGGCGAATTCCCGTAACTCTCCGGTACTCCGATAAATACCCGAATCACTCGGAACCTTTCCGAACTCCGAATATAGTCGTCCAATATATCGATCTTTACGTCTCGACCATTTCGAGACTCCTCGTCATGTCCCCGATCTCATCCGGGACTCCGAACTCCTTCGGTACATCAAAACTCATAAACTCATAATATAACTGTCATCGAAACCTTAAGCGTGCGGACCCTACGGGTTCGAGAACTATGTAGACATGACCTAGAACTATTCTCGGTCAATAACCAATAGCGGAACCTGGATGCCCATATTGGCTCCTACATATTCTACGAAGATCTTTATCGGTCAAACCGCATAACAACATACGTTGTTCCCTTTGTCATCGGTATGTTACTTGCCCGAGATTCGATCATCGGTATCCAATACCTAGTTCAATCTCGTTACCGGCAAGTCTCTTTACTCGTTACGTAATGCATCATTCCGTAACTAACTCATTAGCTACATTGCTTGCAAGGCTTATAGTGATGTGCATTACCGAGAGGGCCCAGAGATACCTCTCCGACAATCGGAGTGACAAAACCTAATCTCAAAATACGCCAACCCAACATGTACCTTTGGAGACACCTGTAGTACTCCTTTATAATCACCCAGTTACGTTGTAACATTTGGTAGCACCCAAAGTGTTCCTCCGGTAAACGGGAGTTGTGTAATCTCATAGTTACAGGAACATGTATAAGTCATGAAGAAAGCAATAGCAACATACTAAACGATACGATCAAGTGCTAAGCTAACAGAATGGGTCAAGTCAATCACATCATCTTCTAATGATGTGATCCCATTAATCAAATGACAACTCATGTTTATGGTTAGGAAACTTAACCATCCTTGATTAACGAGCTAGTTAAGTAGAGGCATACTAGTGACACTATGTTTATCTATATATTCACACATGTATTATGTTTCCGGTTAATACAATTCTAGCATGAATAATAAACATTTATCATGATATGAGGAAATAAATAATAACTTTATTATTGCCTCTAGGGCATAGTTCCTTCAATGTCTCACCTCGGGTATTTGTAACATATCGCAAAGCAACAGGAATAGCACACGGCAACTGCAGGTTCACTCGAATATTCATTCGTGTGGGTATAGGGGTCAATATGGGTGTCCACGGCTTCGATGTTGATCATTGATCGGAAGGGGTTCCGGGTCATGTCTATACTTCACCGAACCTATAGGGTCACACGCTTAAGGGTCATCTATCTGCTGAATACTAGACAGGGAGTCTGAGAGAAAATCACCAAAAAAGTTTCGGACACCGGAAAAGGTTCCGTAGAGAGAGGTCATCGGATGAGTTTCGGTGAAACTGAAAAGTTATTTCAAGGGATACCATTAAGTCAAATTGGTTTCGGCACATGCCTAATAATTCTTGGAGGGTGCCAGAATCATTCTGGAAGCTTTCTAGAAATTTTTGGGATAATAACCGGATATGCTCCGGAGCTGCCGGAACCACTTCATATGCTTTTCGCAGATGAAAATCACTAAACCGAAATTGTTTCGGAACGCGTTGAAAATCATTTTTGTGGGTACTGGAAATATTTCAGTTCAAACGGACGCTGAAAAATGTCATCGTGAATAGTGAAAGTGCTTTTTGTGATATTTATGGAAAGCCACCTTTTGGAGCTTTTCCCAAAAGGCTTCTAGAAGGACTTGGGGATCAAGGAACCCCCTTTGGGGGGGCCCCATGAAGGTGGGACGTTGGAGGGTGCAGCTCCTCCATGGGGCTCCACTTGACATCCCTTTATGCCCTTTATGCCCTTCATGTGTGACATGAAGTGTGGGCATGTTGGGGTTTTTCATGTGCCCCTACCCCTTGGGTTTTTCCTATAAATAGAGGTGGAGAGGCACTCTCCACACTCATCCATTTGCTCTCATACAAGTGCCATGCAATGATCTGGCTTCTTCTCTCCCTCCCAGCAAAATAGTTTCGTAGAGCCGAAAGGTTGTCCTGGTTCCGGTAGGAACTAGTTCTGGACGGCGAAGCCCTGCCGGATAGATGACACCGTATGTGTGAAACTCTGTATAGAGATCGTAATTTCGGTCTTAGTTCAAAAGTGCCTCCCGAAGGGCTGTCCGAGTGACCATCCAAGTTTTGAAGGTTCTCCTGAAGGGCTGTTCGCAACACCGTCCGAGGGACTGTTCGACCGCCTCCCGGACGGCTGTCCGTGGGGCGGATGAGGGTATACATCCTCTTGGTTGGGAGGTTGTAAATCCTAGTTGTGGGGATCTGCACCGCCGATCGTCATCAACTCTACTTCCCGCTGCGCTACGAGTCGGTAACGAAAAAGATCAAACCATGTATGCAGTCTCCATAGTGGTCCTGGGCTGGTGCATAGGTTGGAAATTTTTTGTTTTCTGCTGTGTTACCCTACACAATATCGATCCTAACTTTAAACTGGTCAAGCAAATCCTCCATCATTTTAATGAGGAGAGATGTAAGGCCACTGGAGAAGAGGTGGCCCGGCTCTTAGCAGTTGGGTTCGTCATTGAAGTTTTCCACCCTGAGTGGTTGGTTAACCCGGTGCTAGTACTTAAGAAAAATGGCACTTGGCGCATGTATGTGGATTAGAAAAACCTTAATAGGGCTTGTCCAGCTGATCCCTTCACTCTTCCCCTTATTCGTCAGATCATGGATGCTATGGCGGGTTGTGAGCGTTTGTGTTTTCTGGATGCTTATTCTGGATACCGTCAGATCAAGACGGCAGTCAAAGACCAAGAGAAGACATCTTTCATCACACCTTTTGGAGCTTTTTGCTCTGTGACTATGCCCTTTGGGATTAAGAGTGCCCAGGCGACTTATCAGCGTTGTGTGCAGAACTGTTTTCACAGTCAGATTGGATGCAATCTTCATGCCTATGTGGATGATATTGTTGTAAAATCCAGAAAGAAGGAGACTCTATTGGAGGATCTGAAAGAGACACTTGATACTCTTCGGGTCTACAAGATGATTCTTAACCCGGCGAAGTGCGTTTTTGGTGTGCCTGCAGGCAAGCTGTTGGGTTTTTTGGTTTCTGAGAGAGGCATCAAAGCTAACCCAAAGAAAATCAAGGCTATCACCTCACTATCTAAGCCGACGTGTGTCAATGATGTTCAACGTATGGTGGGTCATATAGCAGCTTTAAGCCGGTTTATAAGCCGCCTAGGAGAGAAGGCTATTCCTATGTACCAGATGATGAAGAAAATAGATCATTTTGTTTGGAGTGATGCTGCTAATGAGGCGTTTGAAGCACTTAAGAAACAGCTGGCTAAGCCGCCGGTTCTTGCAGCTCCTATTGAGAAGGAACCTTTGCTCTTATATGTGGCAGCAAATAGCAGAGCCGTCAGTGTATCAGTTGTGGTGGAAAGGAAAGAGCCGGGCAAGGAGTACCCAGTCCAAAGGCTGGTTTATTATGTCAGTGAGGTTTTAATTGAGTCAAAACAGTGATACCCGCATTGGCAGAAACTAGTATATGGGTTGTTCATGGACAGTCGCAAGTTGAAGCAGTATTTTCCCGGTCATCCCATTACTATGGTCAGCTCTGCTCCCTTAGGCGATATTATTCAAAACAAAGAAGCCACAGGTCGAGTAGCCAAGTGGGCTATTGAGCTTGGACCCCATGGTTTGAAGTACACGTCAAGGACAGCCATCAAATCTCAAGCTCTTGTGGATTTCATCAATGACTGGACAGAGTTGCAAATGCCCGAGGACAAGACGGACAATACTTACTGGACAGTTCACTTTGATGGGTCTAGGCAGCTTGAGGGCTTGGGGGATGGAGTTATTTTGACCTCCCCATGAGGTGACAAGTTTTGTTATGCTCTGAGATTAATGTTTCCTTGTACTAATAATGCAGCTAAGTATGAGGCCCTACTCCATGCCCTGCGAGTGGCTAAGGAGATGAATTTAAGACGTGCCACGTGCTTTGGCGACTCAGATTTGGTGGCTCAGCAAGTTTCAGGCACTTGAGACTCTAAACATCCGCTCATGGCGGCTTATCGCCAGGCGGTTGATACCATCGCTGGTCACTTCAAGGGTTACCAAGTGGAGCATATTGATCGCAGGAAGAACGAGGGAGCTGATGCTTTGAGCCGGCTAGGATCTCAGCATAAGCCGGTGCCCCCCAATGTTTTTCTTGACATATTGCAAAATCCTTCAGTTAAGTTGTCGTCCGAAGAAGATATTGCAGTCCCTGATCCGAATGCACAATTGGTGGCGGATCTTCACGCCACCCCTGATTGGACAGTTCCTTATTTGACTTATATGACCCGGGGAGAGTTACTTGGAGATTAATCTTTTGCCAGGCAAATAACCCGACGGTCTAAGTCCATGACTATTATCAATGGCGAGTTACACTGATGCAGTGTCACACGGGTGTTCCAACACTGTGTTTCCCCTGAAGAGGTTCGTGAAATTCTAAAGGAGATCCATGAAGGAGACTATGGCCATCATACCGGCTCTAAATCCCTCTTGGACAAAGCTTTTCGTCATGGGTTTTATTGGTTGATGGCTCATGTTGATGCAGAAGATCTGGTTAGCAAATGTGATGGTTGTCAGAAGTTATCTCGGCGGACTCGTGTGCTGGCTCAAGAATTGAGGATGATTTTAATCACTTGGCCGTTTGCGGTTGGGGGCTTAACATGGTTGGGCCTTTCAAAAGGTCTAAGGATAAGAAGACCCACCTCTTGGTGGAAGTTGATAAATTCACTAAGTGGGTTGAAGCAGTCGCAGTCAGCAAATGTGATGCAGCCACGGCGGTTCAATTCATGAAAAAAGTAATCTTTCGTTTTGGTTATCCTCACAAGATCATAACTGATAATGGCACTAATCTGTACAAACGTGCTATGAAAGAGTTCTGTCAACGAGAGTATATTCGTCTTGACGTTTCATCTGTAGCTCACCCCCAGTCCAATGGTCAAGCTGAACGAGCCAATCAAGAAATCTTGAGAGGAATCTAACCCCGGCTTATGGTCCCTTTGCAAAGGACGCCGGGTTGCTGGGTTGAGGAGTTACCCTCAGTACTGTGGAGTACAAACACAACCCCCAATAGATCGACGGGTTACACACCTTTCTTCATGGTTTACGGGGCCGAGGCGGTTCTTTCAAGCGATATCCATCATGACTCGCCCCGCGTGGCAGCTTATGTTGATGCTGATAATGAAAAAGCATGTCAGGATGCTGTTGATTTGTTGGATGAAGAGTGTGACCTTGCGGCGGCTCGTTCGGCGATAGACCAGCAAGATCTGCGTCGTTATCATAGCCACCAGGTTAAAACTCGAACCTTTCAAGAAGGCGATTTGGTACTCCGGCTCATCGAAGATCAAACAGACATGCATAAGTTATCTCCACCTTGGGAAGGGCCTTTCGTGGTTAGCAAAAACCTAAACAACGGGTCATATTACCTTAGTGATGTTCGAGAACATAGGGATTCACGGACATCGGATGAAGAGACCAGTCGGCCGTGGAACATCGCTCATCTTCGGCCATATTACACTTAAGCCACCGGCTCTTGTGTTGTACATATTTTCTTCAATATATATATTATGATCATTATAATAAAGCCGACATCCCTGTTAATTTAGGGCCTCTGCCGTTTCATCTCCAAGTATTTGAGCCTTTATTGTTTGTTCATAAGACCACTTGGGGGCTCCCTGCTCATTGAGCATAGCCGACCCTCTTGGTCTGGCTTACATGCCGACCTATGGCCACTTGGGGGCTCCCTGCTCATTGAGCATAGCTGACCCTCTTGGTCTGGCTTACATGCCGACCTGTGGCCACTTGGGGGCTCCTTGCTCATTGAGCATAGCCGACCCTCTTGGTCCGGCTTACATCTCGCGGGACATCTCGGCAATGATCAGCTAGAATTTGTATCAAAACTTATTGATCAGAACTCGGGTCAGTGGGACATATAGCTTGTTAGGCGAAAAAATATTGCTCCAGATGCTACAGCCATTCTTAATATCCCTTTGCGAGCTGGTGGCGGAGAATATCAACTAATTTGGTCTCTGGAAAGATGAGGCGAATACTCTGTTAAAACAACATATCGTGCTCTTGTGACTCGTAACGAGCATCATGCTCTAGAGGAAGGGACGGTATCGGAGAAATCATCGACAGAAAACAACTTTGGTTCTGGAAGCTCAGAATCCTTCCAAAAGTTCGGGTTTTTTTGTGGAGAGTGGTGCGGGGAATCCTTCCCGACTACGCTACTCTGCGACATCGCCATATCAGGACAATCGCTACGACCTACTCCCTCCGTCCGGAAATACTTGTCATCAAAATGGATAAAAGGGGATGTATCTAGACGTATTTTAGTTCTGGATACATCATTTTTTGTTCATTTTGATGACAAGTATTTTCGGACGGAGGGAGTATCTATGTAAATCTTTGGATGAAGATCTGATGCACGGACTAGTGCATTGTTACCATGCAAGGTGTTTTTGGGCAGCGGCGAGAGCAACCAGATCTCAAACTACTTCGGCTGCATCATAGCATTGTCTTGGACGGGTTATTTTCTCCTGCTAACAGGTGCAAGACCATTACAGTTATGAATGCGATATGGACTGCTCGTAACTAGTGGACTCATGATCGACAGTCCATCAAACGGGCGAGAGAAGATATGTCAGTTCTGGCTATGCCTCAGGATCGTCGTTGTTTACCAGTAGGTCAAAACTGGCGACCCCCGGAACCAGGCTGGGTGAAAATAAACACTGATGGGGTTATTTACTTGGATGCCGAGAATTGGGGAGGAAGTGGTGTTGCTAGATCTCACCTCTTCCTCATGGGGGCATGGAGCCAACCCTATCCGAGTGTGTTTGATTCTTTCATTGCCGAGGCTCTTGCGTTGTGAGAGGGTACTATCTTTGCTCAACTTCTAGGTTTCTCACACGTGGTGATGGAAAGAGATGATTTGGAGGTTGCATATGTGGTCATATAGCTTTGTAAAAATAGGCTAGAAGTTGGAGTTCGGTGCTGCGGCTCGCAGAGGGGGCTGGAGCCTGGAGTGCTGGACGGTACGCTGAGCTGTTGGGTGGAATATGTACACGACATTCAACTCTATAAAGCTAATGCTTCTGTTTGTACTCCCTCCGTCCCAAAATTCTTGTCTTAAATTTATCTACATATGAATGTATCTATTCACATTTTAGTGTTAGATACATCCGTATCTAGATAAATCTAAGACAAGAATTTTGGAACGGAGAGAGTAACAAATAAGCAGATACATCGATTTGTAGGAGAAAAATCTGAGGTCCCTGGCTCGAGTCATGTTGTTCGTTTTTTTTTATTTTTCGTCAGCCATTCATTGCTTGGAAACAATCTAGCAACTTATTTAGTCCCACACTACCCACCGAGAAAGAATTTAGCCGCTTTAAAAGGAGATCGTATTATTAGGTAATAATCCTCTTAGCTTAGCGGGAATAGCGCATGATTCAGTTTGGATTAGTACTTATGATGGAGTACTGTGCGTGCGAACAGGAAAGATTTCGATATGTGATTTTACTTACACACAGGCTTTGTACTTGGAAGCCCAGCTGCTCAATAAACATGTGGTCCTAAGAGACTGTTTTTTTACTAGAAATTGGAGCCTTTATTGCTTAACAAAAATTCGATTACAATCTGCGACAAGGTTACTAACAAGGAAACCTGGGCTTTCCTCTATCGAACACTTCGAGCTACTAAGATTAGTAGCATATTTAGCACACAAATCTGGTGGAATATTAGCATCCCTCATAACATGCCGAACCGAAAAGCAGGCAAAAAATGTAGATCTCTCCCTAATTTCAACGAAGATAGGCGCCACAATTGACCTTGAATTGTGACCCAATGTCCAGCATTCAGCAACTGCATAAATCGACGGCATTTGCCTAAAACGCCTCCAAAGCTGCATCAATCCAAGGCGTTTTCCTAAAACGCCTCCAAACGTGCGTCAAATTTTTTTTAGAGCAAAAGGGCACGCAGCCCCGGTTCCATTGCAAACCAACGAAACCAGGGTGACAAGCATATCCCATTACAGCCCGCGGAGCACAGCACACCAGGCTGCCTCAGCAAAACACTCAGCTAAATGACCCACTCTCCCTAACATGGGACCCTGGAGCTGAACTAACCTAACTACACAAATATAACCTCGAAAAGAAATACCAAGTATTTTTGAGACATAATAGAGAATTTAAAAGGTACACAGGGTTTTTTGTGCTCTCTCCTCCCACCAGCACGAAGGAGAGTAACAACATCATCATCAATCTTCAGTTTCGGCCCCATGTGCAGCTTGAAAGGATCAGCCGGGGTCTGGCCACATCAGCACAGGAGGATCTCTGGCTAGCTTCTCGAGGCTTTTTACCATAGCAGTAACCTGGATCTTTGCATCGTTCGAGAATAGAACCTCCCATGCTGCTAGATCCATGGCCATCTATCTCCATACTACCTGCATTCCAGACCACATAGCACGATTGAAGCACAGGTTATTCCTGATTTTCCAAAGAGACCACATTGCAGCGGCATGAAGAGCATTCACAACTGCATGTTTCTTATTGGAAACCCACCAGGCCGCAAGGTTCTCAATATCAGAGACCTTGCCAACTCCGGATATGTCCCCAGTAACGTAACTCTCCAGAGCTCAATCGACACTACACATTCAAAAAATAAATGCTGGCAAGATTCTGGCTCAGAACAGAACATGCAAGTCATGTCAGGGACATGTTGTCTTTTAACAAGGTTGTCTCTGGTCGAGATCTTGTTATTATAGACCAGCCATAAAAAAAATTGCACTCTAGGGACAATCTTCAGCTTCCACACATATTTCGTGTGGACAACCAAAGTTGCGTCAATCAAAGGCATTTTCCGAAAATGCCACCAAAATTGCGTCAATCAAAGGCATTTTCCTAAAACGCCTCCAAAGCTGCGACAATCAAAGGCGTTTTCCTAAAATGCCACCAAAGCTGCATCAACGGAGGCGTTTTCCTAA
>NC_041385.1:3040347-3041155 GCF_002162155.2 Triticum dicoccoides | reverse complement strand
CCGACACCTCTAGGCACTATTTTGAGGCGTTTATAAAGTGCCCTTACAAAAATGCCTTCAATTAACAAACATGGTGTGGTGGTTCCAATGAAACATACCCCGACCTTATGTCAGGTTAATCGAATCTGGCCGGATAAAAGATTAGTCAGTACTCCCTCCGTCCCATAATATAAGACATTTTTGCAAGCTTGGTATTTTGCCTATGAAAACATTGCAAGAGCAAAGCATTGGCGGCAGTGCCCTAACATCTGGTTGTTACACGCCTCGACAGACAAGATCAAAACGAAATACCAACTCAATACTATATCTAACATCACCATGTACTTGTGTCCCAAGTTGAAGCATCCACAGCTATGAAAAGCACGGATACCAACCCAATACTCCCGGAAGCAGCCAAAAAGAAAAACAAAGAGTTGGGTAGAAAGATGGTCAGGGCATGTTACTCTACGTGCTTGCTTGCATCTTAGGGATCAGCTTATCAATTGGTAGCTCCTACTCTCACTGCATAACATATTGGTGAGTACTCATTACCCACACGCCGGCACTGACACTGACAAGATTGGCCAATATTGTATGCAAGATTCTTGTTCATCACATCTTTGTAACACAAGGTTACACATATGCACCACTACCGATTTAATTTGTTCCATAACATGTCACTCCTCTCGATCGCTCGCTCGCTCGCTCACTGTAATTCTAGGTCGTTGACACGAAAGCAAAAAATAAATTTATTCTCTGGCTCGCTTGCTGGTGGTGATTCGTCTTTTGTGTACTGTGTTTTATGACTTAGTAGTTAGTATGATCTGCT